>NW_027268506.1:0-39662 GCF_963676685.1 Mytilus edulis | reverse complement strand
AATGAAACACAATGAAAAAATTGTAAAAAAGTAAAGAGATAAGCAGTTACTGTTTTTCGTCTTGCAAGTTTGCAAAGAACCTTAATATCTCCAATGAATGGTATTACACTCTAGCTTATACTTAAGAGGATTTCAATATTTTATGAGTATTATGAAAGAATACTTTCTTTTTTACCAAGGTTAAGAAGAAGATGGCAGAAGACCAGGATGATGAAGATGGGGAAATAGAAATACCTGTTGAACAACAATATGTGACAGATAATTCAGTTCCTGATCAGTTTAATCCTAACCAGAATGCTCAACCCAATTCTGTATTTGATAGAAATAATTATGTACAGATAGACGAACTTCCTCTGACAGAAACTTTAATGGGTAGAGGTTATCCAGAACAGTGGAAAAATTTTGCCACTCAGGATAGTTCTACAATGACAGATTTTAAAAAGCCACATGGACGTAAAAAAGGAATAGTTTCAAATTATCCAATGAGTGATCGAACTTACGAAAGAGGACCAAAAGTATCAGGGGATACAACTCCGGGCAATGTAAATAATAATAATTTTAACCGTAGAATTCCTGATGGTACAATAGTGGAATCATACCAGATTAGTGCTTTAGATAGGACAAATACCTACAAAGATATACATAATTCTAATAATAGTGCAAGTAGTAGACACTCTAAATCTGGTGCTAATTATGATCTACGACCAATATCAGATAGAAACTTTCAAGAGCAGTTTCATAGGAAGTTGAAGAAAGGAGAGTTAAGAGAGACTAATACAATTCTCCGTCTCCAAAGGATAGTAATAGAAGCAGTTGTAGTCAGTCAGTTCCACCAACTGTTTCTGATAAATATTTTGAGGTGAGGTTCCACATTTGTTTTATTGTGATCACAGTACACCATCATCATGTCAAACCTGCCTGAAGCAGCTATTGTAGGGAACTTGCTTATGAATCCATTATTAAGTCATAGCTACACACATACTTTTATCATTTCTCCACATATAAAAGCTATGCATTGTTTGAAAACATGACAATTATTTTTGATTGATTATGATAAGGTCCATCTGCATTAATAGGTTACTCAAACAGCACAGAAGGTATGGTCATTTATGACAAATGTCCAACTAATTCAAATTACACTGTATAACAATTACCATTTGTTTTGAAAGGCTATATGTTGAGTTACCTTTTAATAGAGGTTTGACTGTATGATTTACATTATTTAAAGACAGCAGTGAAACATATATTCATTTACAGCCCTCACATTTTTTTATATATATTATACACCTTTATAATCCTTGCAGTCTTTAAACTATTAAAATTTAACCAAAACAATCAAAACTATGCCTTGACTATTCTAAAATCGATTATGTTACTTGTATCTACCTGATGTATACATGGAAATATTTACTGCAAAGCAACCCCCACCTTCCATTGTGTTTCCAACAAGGAAACATTCATGAGCTAATTTTCATGCTTTGTGTTGGCGGGCAAGCATTTATTTGATGGATCATGTGGATTTTTGAAGGAAAAGGTCAAAAGGTTAACAAATTGTGTTGCTGGTGGTGGTTGCATTGCAACTCCCGGAGGTTCAAAACTGATTTCAAGCTATAATGTTTATACTTTTTAAAATTAGATTAATCACTTTTAAGTTTATTCTTTTATTGACTTATACTGTTAAACTTTTGTTTTGAAGAACAATTCTTTACGGAAATTTTTCTGCCTCCTGTTGTTTTTATTTGAATTTATTTTTAGGAAATAGTTATTGCTATTGACAGATTAAAATAATTTTTACATCATAATGAAAATTCAGATGAAAAATGAGAAATTTTGATACAAATGGTCAGTTTTGAACTTTTTCTGTATGTAACTTGTAATGTTTGATGCCACATTATTGTAGCCCTCAAACAGAGTGCGATCAGCGAAAGGTCCTCAGTCAAAACAGTTGGCTACAGTGTCAGCTGCAGGTAACTATATGTTTACATCCTCCAGCTTTCTATAGCTTACTATGTATTGTACTAATTTATTCAACATGTTTATGCACTTGGTGATCAAAATGTCAAACTTCATCATATACTGCACTGATAAATGAACCACTGCTTCGAAATTAAAGAGTATTTTCATGTTGTCTGTGTCAAACTTCTACTTTTGCATAATGAAATTGACATCATTTATTTGTCCCTTAGTATGTGATGAAGATAGCATTTTGAATTTTGCATGTTTATATAATATTAACCAAGAAGTTTATTGCATGTGTGGTTACTGATTATAGTCACTTCTTTGCGAAAATTATTAAAGTATACCATAGTTTTATATTCATGTTTGCATAAAAGCCTTATGTTGAAAAAAACAGTGTTTTTTTATTTTATTAAAATAGAAAATAGAAATTTACTGAAAACAAGTGAGTTAATATTTTATATATTGTGGCATGTTTTGTCTCTGAAAATATTGATGTTTATTTGTGGTTCTTTATTTTTTATTCTGTTTAAGATTACATATTTTTCAGTTGCAAACATTTTGATGCATTTATCAAGATTTTACATATCAAATTCATTCTAAGGATTAAAAAAAAATACAAATCAGTAAAGCATGATTTTCTACATTTGAAAATGCCTGTACCAAGTCAGGAATATGACAGTTCTTGTCCATTCGTTTTGATGCGTTTTGTTATTTGATTTTGCCATGTGATTATGGACTTTCCGAATTGATTTTCCTCTGAGTTCAGTATTTTTGTGATTTTACTTTTTACAAACATATATTGTATAGAACGCACTGTTAACCTCCTTTAAAGGACAAATTCTTTTTATACTAATGTTGTACATCATAAAGTTCAGAAGTACAACTCTACAGAACAAAGAATTTTTATAAAACATGAACTATATATCCCAATTCTAAACATATAAATATTGTATGTACATGTAAAGAATTTGTACAGTGAATTACTGAGATGTCCTTATATAACTATAAATGTGTGCATATGTATATATAGGAATCAATAACTATAAATGTGTGTATATGTATATATAGGAATCAAATACAAAGAGTATTACAGAGTAAGTAACTTCAACTGATCAGGCAAAAGTAATAAGAAGGATTTAAGCTTGTAGAAATTATGTAGGGGAATTTTTTATAGTCCTTAAAATGGTTTCCTTCATTATGTGGCTTTGGGATTTCAGATTTTATTATCTGAGGAGATTTAGATATTGATCATATCCTTTTCTTCTAAAAAAATATATGCTTATGATCAGTTAATTGCTATATTTTTTTTTCTCACTGCTTTATGATGTATTCGTGCCTTTTAATGTGAACATGAAGATATATTAGGTAATTCAAAGGCTGCTAAATAAAAAGTATGCTTTAAGAGGAGTTTTCATAGTTAAATTTGCATAGCTAGAATATTCCACTGATGTTAGCAACAGGAAGGTGAACAGCTTTTGATTATAGTTGGACCTTTACACAACTAGCATGTAATTCACTATTGGCAGAGCTAGGTCATACTTTGTAGAATATTTTACTTAACCTCAGCTACAAAATTTCTTATATCTTTTTTAAAAGATATTACTGCCCTTCATTCAATGTTTACAGTGAGTTGAAGTTTGCAACTTGTTAGCTATTTGAAAGTATTTAAACTTGTTATCTATTTTAGATGTTAAAATTTACCATTTGTATCCAAAACTTATAGTTTACATCATGTTGTATCATTTACTTTAATTTTCATGACTACATGAGTTTAAAATAGCAATTGTTTTAAATTGCATTATGTTATTTTACTGTTGATGAAAATCAAGTATGATATAGATAATATAGCTTTTTTCATTTTTTTTTTAAATATGGAACACTGTCTTAAATATAAATGCCAATTTTAGGGCAGAAAAAGAAGTAAAAATTTAAGGTAACAGTACTGACAAGATGAGTAGTGTAGTGACAAAATTTGTTAAAAAAATGAATTTGGAGATCATAATAACATTTTTATGTGAATTTAAATAATGATTGAGACTTGTATACTTGTAGAGCAGGAGACATTTGAACAGACAACTGTTTGTGTTTTTGCACACTGTTTTACAATTTTTTGTAAAGTTGACTGAATATTTTCAATAAAATATGTGATTTTGGGGAATTGGATAACTTTTTTTATAATTCACTTTTTAAACTAATACCTGATTAAATTATAGAAGACATGTTTTATGTGTGTCAAAGCTAATCTAGCATCATTTTTTTTTACTTCATAAGACAGATATTTTGGACCACGAGTTATTAAACTCATTCTATAACAAAAGTTGTCACTACCATTCTCTAAGGTGCAATTCCACTAATTTCCTTTTTCATAACTAATTTAGTTCCACATCTCTTTTTAGCAATGCTTGTGTATTCAATTAAAACATTTATAGTTTCTCATTGGCATTTCTTAAATGGAAATGCATTTTATATTAAAATATATATCTTCCAATTCAAACTGCTATATGCACTGTTATAGAGATTAATTTGTTCTATACAAATCTACCAACCCTCTTAGCGTAATTCATAAGTTTAATATCCATGTAGTGTTTCAACAGTTCTGGAAAATCGAATACCAAAAATGTCAGCCAAAATATCCCATTACCTGATATATTTAATTAGACAATCATTACATGTATGCAGTACAAAACATTTGACCAGACTTCTTTTTAGTAACTATAACCGGTACCTATATTTTACATGTGTGTGACTTTGTTTACAATTGTCTTTAGCATTGTGGTATATGTTAGTTATATTTTACCTGTTCAATTTTGCTATGGAACTACTTTGTGATTTAGTGACTCAAACATATATACTAAATATACTTCAGTGAAAATATTTGCTCCAAAGACACATAGTTGGACACAATATTCAGAATATATTTAAATTTTATATTTAGGGTATCTTGAGTCTTGACCTTCATTCTCAATTCAAAAGATGTATGATATGAAGTTTGGACATTCTTGTCCTACAGGCTCATATTGCAGGTTTGGTAATTTTTGTTGGTTCAATAAGGAATTCTTGAGTTTAGGATTTTGGTCTTTCCCTTTTGAAAAAGGAAAGACCTTAATTGAAATGTCAATTGTTCTTGAACAATTGAGAGGTCTTTCCTCTTTATAGTAATCATTAAATAGGTTAAATATCAAAATAGTTGTAAAACAAGCGAAGTGCAACAATCACCATATTGAAGTAAAACTTTCGATTTGAGATACAATAAGACTAAATATTTTGAGTCATTTTATACCAGAGTAGTAAGTAAAGGCAATAGTAGTATACCGGTATTCAAAAGTCATAAAACCTTTGAGAAATAACAAATCCAGGTAAACCAAGGGAACCACATCAACTATATGAGAAAAACAAAGGAACAACAGGAACACCAATGTGCAAGAAAAACAAAGGCCAACCCACTTAGAAACGAAATATTTGATGTTAACTGCCATATTCTTGACTTGGTACAGGACATTTAAAAAAACCGGTGGGTTGAACCTGTTTTAATGTCTAGCCAAACCGCCTGCTTAATTACAATGGTGAAAAATATTTCTAAAAACATACATGACAGAAATACAGCACAAATACACACAAGAACATTCATAACAGAGAAACACACAAACAAATAATATAAGACGACACAACATGCAAACCACAAAACAACCACGAACATATTTCGGTAATGATAAACACCACAGGATATCAAAAACAGTGATGCCCTTAAGTAACTAACATGCAATCTCGAACTTTATATAATTATTTGACAATATTCGTCCAAACAATTTTTATGACAATAATGATATGGAAAATTTAAGGCAATTTTATAATTATTTTGGCTACAAACTATAAGACATGACAGATTATCCATTTAGACAATAAAGTAGTGGATACAAGTATATTAAAAGTGATAAACATATAAATGGGATAAAGATTTCTATCAAGTAAATATCATATTTTGACTTTTCATATATATGTTATTAACTGTTGCAGCCAGTACTAAATGAATTCTTTCTTCTGTCTTAGTCTCTCTATTTTTTTTGCAATATATTTGGGTGCTGGTGTGCACGTAACCTTTGTATACTTAACTATTGAATATACCAAGACTCAGTTATCCATTGATAGTCTTATTCATCATACATGACCTTGAATTCCTTTATATCTCTCTAAGGTTCTCCTGTGAAATAATTAATTGTTGCATAATTTTACCAACAATTCTTATATGTATTGCATATCTTCATATACTTGAAGGTGATTGGTCTATTTGAATTTTTGTTATTTGTTTTACACTTTGATAGACCATGTTGCCAGAACTACTTCTGTTGTTTCTGCAAAAATGAAGATTTCATGGAGATAAAACATATTACATAAAAATTATTGATGAATGGAATCCTTGGGTTCCAAAAAAGATAAAAGAAAAAAATAACAATTAAATGTTTGAAAATATAAAAATAAACACATTTACTGTGAGTAAATTAATCCAATTTACACATTATATAACCTTAGTATAGAAAAAATTAGTTTAATTATATAAAATATTACACAACTGAAAATTACTATTACTTGTACAGTGTCTAAATGATTTGATGAGACCAATGTACATAGCAAAATTAACATACCCATGGCATCTCAGTGATACTGTTCAAGTATTAAGCATTCTCATTTAAATTAATCTACCAAAAGTATTTTCTTTACAGACAGATATAGTAGTAAAATAAATTAGGAAAAGGATGTTTCATACATACAGATTTTACCAAAACACAATCATTCAATAAGATTTATTTTAATTTTCCAGAGGCTCTGCCGACAAAGATACAACTGATGATAAGCCAGGATCATCAGGAAGAAAAATGTTTTGGAGGACAATTTCTGCCACTGTCAAGAACTATTAGAGGACCATTTTACAGAGGTGGAACAAAGAAAAAATGATCTTTTATAGTGCTGAATTTTTATTTATATGCCATTTTTCTCGTTGCCATAAATTGATTTATGATAGTTTTGGCATGGACAAAAGTAATGAATTCCTGAAGTTCAGAACAAAGTGAAGAAATCATAAGATTACAAAAGTCACTGTCTGACGTATGAGTTGTGTTATGGTAACAGACTAATCAAAATAGGAGAATTCATTGGTTTTTTGTTTCGATCATCATTGAAGTCAAGATAGATTTTTATGATTTCATTCGTGTGATATTAGTCCAGGATCCATATATAGTATTTATGCACATTCTTCCGTCCATTGTGTGTCTTAGTCCATCCATACTATTGATTATGCAGTATTACTCATTATATTCAAAATGTGATATAAGTAAAAAATGATGTAAGCTAGATATCTTTTGAAATTGTTTGTTAGAGGAGATTTTTAGTTGCATTAATGATTTTTTTACATTTTTTATTTAATTAGCACCTCTTAATAATATGTGATTGTAAACAGTGTTTAAAAAAACAAATACCATCTCATAAGAGGTATGTTTGAATGGCATCATGTTTTTCCCTAAGTAGTCTCTTAAAGCTTTCTGAAGGCAAATTCAATAATTTCCAAAGATGATTTAAGATATCAATGCCAATTGAATTAAGACAAATTATATGTTGTAAGGAATACACTTCCATTTAAGGATGTGGGTAAATATTTAAGCCAGGGTTAGTAAATTGTATCATTTATGTCCAAAAATGTTAATGGACTATTTATTCAGTTACTGATTTATTTTGTACAACATTTATGACAGATATTATTTATTTTTATTGTCTTTTACATGTGCCAAATTAGCATATTTATTTTCTTTATGAATTTAACCATTAGTTTTAAAACTTTTGTTGTGAATTATATTCTCCTTAAATGTAAAAAAATCAAATAATCAATAAATATGCATTATTGACCTTAATATGAAAAAGTTATCTCCCAATGTGCTTTTTGCAAATGTTTCAAGACTTTGCATATTTTAGCAAAATTTAAGTTGATATCTCCGTCTGCTACAAATATGTGAACATATGAGAAATACATAAATTATAATGGAGATATTTGGTGTTTTACATGGGTAGGTACAAGCTGTTTATTTATCATGTTTCCACTTGTATATGACATTTTATTTAATTACTGAACTTGTGTATGAAAATTATATTTTTTTATTTATTTATTTCAGAATTAAATAGCTGCCACAAAAACTTTAATCTGTGTTTCATGTTTAATTTTATGTTATGAAATAGTGTCATAAGAAAAAGCTATTTTTCCAAATTTCACTGATAATGGACAGTTTTTCATCAGTCAATATTACACTTTTATACTGACAGAAGCCATAAAAGGCAAGACACGGTTAAATTGAATGTTTAAGACATTTTTTTTTTTATTAAAGATTGATTTGAGGAAAATTTAACCTACCTAAAGCACTGGAACACAAAGGTGTTAAATTTGTTATATAAATTCATTTGTTTTGGGGTTGATTTTAACTGATGAATATTTATGAAAGCATCACAATGGACAAAATATACATCACAGGTGGCCCAAACACCATTTGATTGCAGCTTAAACTTGACTAGAGGAAACAGGGTAAATATGTTCTCTTTTGCTTTGATATTTCTTTCAAATGCTCATTTGATTTAGTGTCCAGGGATGTAAAATGTTGTATTTTTTAATGATGAAATCAATTGCGTAGTCATTGCCAACTTTGACAGAAGTAACTTTCATGATGTTTAAGCTAGTGAATTTAGGTATAGGTTTGTTGAATTAAGATTTTGTGAAGGTGATTTGAAATCTGTTAATAATAACATTTTGGATTTTGATGTACAACACCATGTAAAACACTGCATAATTGCCAGTTATTTATTTTTGTTTATATTTATTGAAGAATATCTGCTGATCTTAATAATTATATGACATAATAAAATTGTTGAAAGAAATTCAGTTTCATTCAATGTATGTGTTAATTCCATGAATTGTATAGACTAAATTTAAGGCAGTTCTACAACCCAGTATTCAGAAAAAGTACACATAATCTCAATATCTAAAGGAAAGATACTTCGAACAATTTTGATTGTGCAAAACTCATAACCATAACTTATTCCACTCACAGTTTTACATTATTTTATTATACCTCAAAAGAAGCAAGTATATTGGTTTACCTTCCAATAATTTCATTTCATTTATCTCCCAAAATACAAGTCAGAGCTTCTTGAAATTTAGTATAAAGCTTCATGTGAGCATGCTTTATCTTATGATGTGTACTCATCAACTTCCTGTTAACCAAATACTTGTTTATTCTTACACATAATTACCTTGTATGAAACTTTGGTACCCTCTTCCACAAGAACTACAAACTAAAGCTTCCTGAAAGTTAGTATACAATTCAAGGAAGCATGTTATACTAGTACTGTGCGATTTGTTTTCACATCAATCAATCCTAAGCTAACTTTTATAAAACACTTACATATTCTTACACATAATGGCCATGTATGAAATTCTATAGCTAGCTTCAATTGAGATATCATTAGTGGGCACTGGTACAGAACATTAAATTGATTTTGGTTCTTAATGAATATGACTTTTTACCAGTTTCTGCCAGTAGACAACATAAAGTGTGTCGTATGTAAGGCAGAGCATGCTTATTCTTCAGAGATGCCTAATGTTACTCCTATGTTCGAACTGGTTTATTGTTAATTTGTATGCATATCCGATTGTCATTTGTTTGTGTATTTTCATCTTGTGTTAATTTGTCACTCCCCCTCTAAATTTAAATTGTTGTGCATGTACACAATTAGCACTGCTTACTATTAAATCATGAAAAAACATTTTAAGATGTAGAGATAAGTTAAGTATCATCTTGATAAAAGCATTGAAGACAATTCAGAGTTGAAAACTTAAAGATGTATTATATAAAGGCAACAGTAGTATACCGCTGTTCGAAATTCATAAATCTATAGAGAAAAAACAAATCCGAGTTACAAACTAAAACTGAAGGAAACGCATCAAATATAAGAGAACTACGACACAACAGAAATACAACATTAAAATGTAACACACACAGAAACGAACTATAATATAACAATGGCCATTTCCCTGACTTGGTACAGGGCATTTTAAGATAAAAATAATGGTATTATCAATGAAAAATGCACCATAGTTAAATCATAATTATTAACCAGATGTCACAGGTGAAAAAATGAAAAAAAGATTATTGTATTCCTTGATTTGAAAATAATACAAGCAATCAAAACTCCTTGAAGTTCATCAGTAGAAGAAACAAAAATAATATATAGAAAGTCATTAAGGACAAAGGTTGAAAAGAAAAAAGATACAAAAACTAGTTTGAGAGATAGTTGTCTCATTGACAATCATATATAGCTATATATTTACATAATTATCTTCATGATAACAAACATGCAATGAAGAAAATGGAGTTAACTTTTTGTATTATCCTGGCAATATCAGCTGTATCATTTATATACATTACATTGATCTGCCATTTAAGACCTAGCTGTCTATCAATTACATCATGGCAAAAGATACAGTTTACAACTGTGATTCATTATATTTTGTTATACCAATATGGACAAGGCATTATGATGAGATAATTCAGCAAATTAAATGGATCAATCATGATCAACCAGATAATTGGAATGTTAAGATATTTATTATTCAACAAAATGAAAACCAAAAGTTCCAACGATCCCTTTTACTTGACATTGGTATTTTACAATCGCTTAATAATGGAAAAGCGGATTGTTTAGTTGTTCTCGATTCGCATACAGAAATTGAACATAGTTTAGAGTATATTTGGTGCGATAGTTCAACAAGAATCAACGTTTGTATACAGTTGTATGGATCAACATACAATCAACACTCCATGATAGCTACTCACATAGATCCAAAAGTTGGATGCAAATCAACTTAAAAAGTCTTTTAGAAAATAAAAGGAGGGCGTTTTTGGAATAGATTCATATATTGGAGAATTCAATTCTAAATGGACTAATGTTGAAATTCCGTACCTGTCCAAGAAAGTTTTTGATATACTAAAGAGGCCTTATTCATCTCCAATCGTATTGCCGTTATACAAATTAATATTTATCTGGAATGCAAAAGCTGCCTGCTCTTATTGGAAACTTATATTTCAATATATACAAGGCATTCGTTTAAACTATACTTCTGCAAAACAAATACATCACCCTAAAGAAAATGGATTACTCACTTTGAGAAAATTTAGCGACATGAACATATATCGTATGCTTTATGACCCAACCTGGATGAAAGTCATCTTTGTAAGGGAACCAAGAGAAAGACTACTCTCTGCATATCTTGATAAGGTTATACATACCAACTATTTCAAGATAACATGTGGACAAAGTGTTAACTCTTTTGAAGAATTTATCAACATCATGTCTAAATGTCCGGATATGCACTGGGATCCACAAGTTAATCTTCCGGAAACATTTTACAAACACATGACTATAGGAAGGATGGATAACATATCACAATTTACAGAAGATTTGCTTAAAAAAATTGGGGCATGGAATTCAACTGTTCAGCAATGGATAACTAGTAATGGCGATATTGTTAGATCAAAGGGACATGCTACAAATTCGTCAAATGTTTTATCTAGATATTACAATACTGAACTTGAAAACAAAATATTTGAAAGATACGAATTGGACTACAAGGTTTTTACATTTAATAAAACATATTTCTCTTTACAACCATAATAATGAAAAAGACTTTTTAACAATTACCAGTAGGTACAATAGGAATTCGAGTTTAATCCATAGCGGCGTTCGGTCACAAGTTGTCTTATTTTTGATATTCAAATACGACGATTAGTTATACATTGGCAAATGGCTTTTTTTAATGAAATTAATGTAGAAAATGTAAGGAACTATATCTTTTTCCTACGCATTGACAATTTGTTTTGATCCGACGTTATCGACGTCTTGACAACGCCTATTGTTGTATGACGTCAGAGAGTGAAATAACCACGTTTATTTCACATGTGAAATTATCGGTTTTTATCTAACTGGGAAATCAATGTAATTCATTGCAACCAATGTAATAAAAGCGTATATCCATAACAACATAAACATATATGTTATAATTAAACCATTTAATATCGGTAAAGTTAACCTATTTTTAAAGGTCATCAACGCGCGGCTTCAAAATGCGACGCAGTTTGAGAACTGAGATTTGGGTATACAATTCTAATTGAAAAGATCTGTAATACAATTAAACACAACTGTATGGGCTTTTGAAAATAAACACACCTATTTTAAAGTATTATAACATGTGCAAGAAATGGTACTTTACAAACAGACAAGTGAACGTGCTTTAAAGATGATATTCAGCAATAAATGACATGCGTCAAAATAATAGATTGTTTTAAAATGCTTTAAAATTATGACATACATTTGTAGTTGAAACAAGTACTTTTGATGTTTACTAGTAATTGAAGTAATAGTAGTATGATTGCGAAGTCATGCAACGCGAGTTTAATTTGCCCACTTTTCATTACAACAAACATATAATAGATAAAAGAAGATGTGATATAAGTGCCAATGAGACTCTCCATCCAAGTCATAATTTGTATCATTATAGGTCAATGATACGGTCTTCAACACGGAGTTTTGGCTCACACCGAACAGCAAGCTATAAATGTCTTTACTTTAAAGCATGATACCAAGGTCACAGTACTCTGGCGATTTTGATTGTATATTTAGTTCACTTTTCATGGATTTACTATAAAGATAAACTACTTGAACGATTACATTATATTAGGTTTTATTATGGTGGTGCTGACGAATATGAGCTGATGCTTTAGCATATAAATTTGATCAATTATCATTCACCAGCATATTGGGATACTTCAAAAGTGTTTCAAAGCTCTCTGTTAAAAGGAAAATGTCATGTAAGTTATGGTTAAGCTATAGATATCCAACCATTTTCGTCATAGGAAAATTCTGTAACAAGTCAGGAATATGACAGTTGTTTTCCATTCGGTTTGATGTGATCGAACTTTTTTATTTTGCCATTTGATTTTCCTTGGAATCAGTATTCATTGTTATTTACTTTTTAGTTTTTATTTGATATTGGCATTTTACAATAACTCAAGACAAGAAATACACAAGATAGTGTTTTTGCATATGATTCACATTCAATTGTTAGAAAATATTTCGAGTATGTTTTGTGCGATCGAGTTTATAGGTATAAGAAGAGGTGGTATGAGTGCCAATGTATGCACATTTGGTTGGTCTGTCGTATAATCAACAGACTATTAAATGTATTCACACTAATCAGAAACTTGACCTCCAACTCAAGAAAACTTGAATAAAATCAAATTTAGAAATCAAACGATGAACCTCATTAGTAATGTTCCATATCATATTCATCTATCATTTAACGGAGGATTAAATTCTGAATGGCCGACTGTTGAGATTCCATATTTAACCAAAAAAAGTTATTAAAACACTTAAAGGATAGAACATATCTCCTATCGTCGTATCTTTGTATAAGTTAATATTTGTCTGGAATCCAAAGCTGCATGTTTTTCATTGGAAAATTATATTCCAATATATACAGGGTCTCCATAGGAATTATTCAACTGTCGGAAAGGTACTTAAACCTATAATAATATAATAGCTTATTCTACTTGAGAAATTTGAATGAAATACACATATCTGTTTGATATTCTGTTGGATCAACTTGGATTAGAACTGTTTATGAAAAGGAACCAAGACAACGAATACTGTCTTTCTTACTTGATAAAGCTGTTATCAATACCTATTTCAGAAGAGCATGTACGAATTTATGAACGCCATGAATACCGGGCATGTCCAGATGGTCACTGGAATTCGAATGTTTGTAAACCTCAATACTGCTACAAAAGACATTCTTATTGGGACGATATATAATGTTTCGCTAATGCACAGAACATTTATTAAACGTAATTAAGGTGTTTTCTGTTAGTGTTCAGTGGCGTAGCTGGGTCATTAATACGTGTACGCCCGAACCTTGGCGAGGAATATGAGGGGTGCCAACCGCTCAATGTTAAAGCACCTGCTGCATGGTAGTGGGTTAGAAAGGGACAAAGCCCCCGATAGCTATCGAGAATGAGATACCATAATGATTCCTGTCAGTAAAAAATCATTGATAGCAACATACTTTTGAATCTTAATGGTTTATTTGTTTTGGTTAAATTTTGTAATATGTTAACTTATTCATCGTGTTAAACTGGAAGCTAGCCTAATGGTCATTGGTTTTAGAGAAAAACGTCCAAACCAATATTACTTTTAAAGAAGTTTGGGTTTTTTAAGGGTGCCGTGATCGAGCATACAATCGACAAAAGCACCTTTTAATGAACACAGAAAAAAAAATTCTAAGAGGTGCAATATAAAAAAATTCTGGAACACCTAGGATTTCTTAACACAAAAAGTGAATCAATTTATCACTATTTCCTTTAAAGGGATTTAAAAAAAAATCTAAAATTTTCTTTTGATATTTTTTTCTTGATCTGGAATATTTCACGACTATCTATGAAGGTTTATAAATTGAGCATGTAAAACAATTAATTGTGTAAAGAAGAGTCCGGCTATCTGTCTATCAGAAAAGAACAGAAAAATGAACGAAAACAAATGCTATATAAATCAAAATTTTAGCTTTAGACATTAGTCATAAAAAAAAGTTTCTTCGGCATTTTCATAAAATTCGATGAAGGTTCGACAAGTAGTTAATGTAATTGAGAAATAACAAAATGTAAGCCCAAACTGCGACCACTTATTAATTGCAGAAAGAAATACATTTTGTCCTTAAAATGCGGGAAAATTAAAGATATAATTGCATTATTGTATTGCTCTGAATACTCTTTTGATCATAAACAGTTTCTGTCCAACTTTCGTAAAATTTCACGGAGAGTCATTCAAAAGACTTTATCCACATTTGGAACCTAAATATTAACGCCGCTTTGTCTCGCTTTTGGTACATAAATCACAGGCTCGACAAAAAATACAAACAGCATATCGAATCTGAGCTGATAGTGAATTGCTTTAAATATAAGAAAAGTACGTAGAATTCATAGTAGAGTCAGACTTTTACAAAAGATTCGAATAAATATATTAAATGATCTATTTGAGTAAATGTAGTCCCTTTTTATTCAAAATTACAATCCATTGAAAAAAGAAGCACAAGGCTGATGTGCTTTTGACCAGTTTTTCTTATTCTATGTCGATTATTTGTTTTATTTTCAAAATTCAAGTGTACGCCCGGGCGTTTTGACGTAAACGTAGCTACGCGCATGGTGTTGCTATTCACCAATTGCAACTCATTCAAAATTTTGACCCAATTGCAATTTGTTTTATTAAATCAAATTGTTCAACTGGTCAAAAATTTGAACAAACTGTTCAGCCAAAATGTGAAAGTGCAAAGTGATAAAAATCATACTTACAATCCTATAAGTCTGTAACTCCACTGTATTGATGTAATTCCTAAATCAGTCTATCAATCTGTATAGTTATATTACAGCCATTACCATACTAAAGGTGAACTGTTTTATTTTGAATTGCTATAAAAATGTCAAAACTAAGCTTTTATAGAGTTTTTCTTTCGAAAAGTATTCTATATTTATAAGTATCACACATTATGTGAATAAAAACATTTCATATTCAGTAAAATATGTATGAAATAACAATATGCTTCCTTGGGGAGATAACCTAAAATACTATTCTTTTGAATAAAGACTTTTTGAAACCAAAAAGCAATTATCTCCCCTTCCTACAAACATATTGCAATTTCAAATATTTTATAAATTGAATTATTTTGACATTGAGGGTTCTCATTTTATTTTTCCTGTTGAAAGCAAAGGAGCTGTGATTTTAAATTGTTTCTTCTATCATAGCTAAGCTATATATGTTTTAGTGAGATTATTTTCGGTTAAAAATATAGATTTATGGATTAAATCGAAAATTATATATTTGCTTTTTGAAATGTTTTTCCTGTTTTTTTTGTATTATTCTTGATAAAAAAATCAGGGTATGTGTCGGATAGAATTTATTTAGTTTTATTTTATGTTTTGCTCTTTGTCTCACCTGTAACGAAAAATCATGAAGGCGACATAACGACGATAGATTATCAAAAGATCTACTGTGATGTTAAAGTTTTATACTTTCAAAAAGTGTTTTCGTTAAACATTGTTGGATATTCACAAAACTTTTCCTATATTAAGAATGGTGTCCAAATTCAAATTTAAAAAAAATAAAATCACAATTTTCTGAAATTTAGCAGATAACTGGACAAAGTGCTTTTTTGCTACAAAATTCTTTGTTAACCCTTAAATTAAAGTTTTATAAACTGCCATAAAATTGTCAAAGTAATGCTGGCATCTTTTTAAAATTGGCACACAATATTATTACCAGAAAGATTATCTCTGGATATTTCTTTTAATATGTTTATTTGGTACTTTTCAGATATCTGGACTTTTTTTTTTGCGATTATTTTAATGTTAACTATGCTTAAGTTTTGTAAACTTTGATAAATTTGTTTAACCAAATTCAGATCCTCACAGATATATATGGGCTGGGTTAATTTTTGATTTGCAGGTGAGATGAGGTTGTGCAGAAATTGTTGATAAAATCAGGATATTTAAGTTTTGTTATAATTTTTACTTTTGTTTTAGATATGTTTATGTACTGTTAAAATGTGTTTTTTTCCATTTTGTTGATTAAACATTTCCATGATTACTGTGTTATTCTTGAAAATTATAAGATATATATATATATAAATATATAATCCATGTAAGTTGCATAAATGATCAGTATGAAATGTCTAAGAGACAAGAACACAGAAATGTATTGACTTGTAGGTCAGAGGTCATTTGGTTTATTAAAAAGAAGATATGGTGGTAATACAGGTACTACAAATACCCTCTCCAAATTTCTATCCACAGAGGTCACCATTTCCAAAATGAGATAAAAATTGAAGATGTTTTTACAGAATAAACTTTTAAAAAAAAAGAAGTTTGCCTGGATGGATTTTCATTATAAATGCACAGAAAAAAGCTTCAGTCACAAAAGGGATATCTACTATAATTATTATGTTTGTCAAACATCAAGGTCACATTTTATAGAGACAGTTCTTGAGCGCTTGTCTTCTTTTGAAAATTAATTTTCAAAAATGATCGTACAGAATCAAAAACACTTTCTAATGCCATTCTGAATGAACTCTACATTTTAACCCATATTGTCTCACAGAAAACTTATGCTAGTGTTCTCATAAGATTTTCCCTTACTCTAACTCCAGCATTATCATTTCTGAAAATATTTTGAAATCCATTGGGGTGACCATCTTGATTGTCATCAATAAATTGTCCTCGTGGTTAATTATTGTCAAATTATGAAGTATACATCCACATACAATAATACCAACAATTGCTGAAGGTTCATGTGACGTAACTTCTCGGAGACGCCTGAAGCGACCCTTTAAAAGGCCAAATGCCCTTTCAACTACTTGTCTTGCAGATGAAATAACCTTGTTGAACTTCTTTTGCAAGTTTGAAAGGTGTCCATTATCTTTAAATGGAGGTATTAAATAGGGTTTAACTGGATATGCACTGTCAGCAATCAGGAATTTGTTGCAACCAAATATTCTCCCATTTTCTGCCCTGTCTGATAATGAGGAGTTTCTAAAAACTCGGGCATCATGTGTACAGCCTGGCCATCCTGCGTATACATCACGGAACATAAGATTATGATCCACAACAGCCTGAAAATAGGAATGAGAATTGAATAAGACTAGGTAATACGTTCAGTTGATGTGTGCCACATTCGTTTATCACAATACATTAAAACCTAAAAACGCCGTGTGAATTGCAAATTGTTATACTAGAAAAAATACTTTTCTCCAAACAAAGTTGAGTCCCAGTTCGGACAAATTCATGACAGCTTCTGAATTTTTCATCACATTGTAAACACTAATACATGCAGTAAGATTTGAAAAAAATATGGGGTTAAGTTAAATTATGTTTCAGTCACCTTAAATAATTTTCATTGGTATTCAAATTGCACATCACCTAATCGAAATTCTAGGTAAATGGTAAAATCTAACATGATGCACATATATGATATTACCTGCAACTGCATGGACGGAAAGCCTTTTCGATTGTAGTCTGAATCCCCCTTTGGACATGATGCTAGGCGAATATGACTGCAGTCCATTGCACCAATGATTCCCACCATTCCACTTTTCAGCTGAAATTCTCTACTTATGCTATCCTGTTCTTGGAGATTTGGCCACTTGATCAACTGAAGAGAGAGATAAATAGAATTTTATTTTATAATACATATGTAATACTAGTAGCATACATAACTATTTAATTTTTGAACTTATACAATTTTTAACCCTAATACCACATTTATCTGTTTGTGAAAGGGAGTGGTATGTTGCCACCGGTCCCAGAAAAGTCATTGATTGTAAACGGTAGATGTCCTAAGTGCTTGGAATTGGCTTCCTATTTCGATATATTTGGTTATGAGTCCTTCTTTTATAAAAGCTTTTTTTTTGGTTCTCTATTTTCCTAACTATTTGGTCCAGATGCTTCCGATTGATAGGTAACTCCTTGAAATACGTATGTGGTATTTTATATTTTCAAAAAAAAAAATATCCCTTTTAATCTATAGTCTGTTTTCGGATGGCGGGGATTAGCAGCTGAACAACCGTGTGTTGCATCCTCTAAAACTCGGGGAGATAGAATAGAATAAGCAAATGATAATGCTCAAAGTAAAATGGTGTTTTTTTAACATTTTTCTTGAAGTTTGAAGCTTTCTACTGAGCCATCGATATAAATTGTATTTTTGATAAAGAAATTTATATAAGCACTGTACATTTAATTTGGTTAGACAATAATATAGATCTACTTATTATGACTAGCTATACTTAGTCTGTAGTTAGACTGATAACTTACGTAACAGAGATTATTTAATTTATCGCTATTTTTTGCATTTTTCTTTTGAACTTTTTTTGTGATAATTTTCATATCATGCTTCTCGCTGGAGATGGAAAAATTATCGCTAGAAACTAAGGAGGCCACGTGGCGTTGCTAACGAAATTGACATGAAATTGACAACGTCGTCATAGTTAAAATAGCGATAAACAGATTATCATTGGTCATCTCAACTCGATTGCTTTTCTCACTTTCGCTGTACCAGCTCAAGCGAGAAAATCAATCTCGTTGAGATGATCAACGATAATCTATAAATAGCATTTACAACTGTCTTGATTACGTTAAAAACTGAAGCCTTGCATACACCAAAATAGTGTCCAATTTCACGATGTGACTCCATATTTGCCATATAACATAAAAATATAAGAAGTTTTTTGTCTGGTGCAATGGGCTCCTTCCCTCTCTCAATATCTGGTACGAGATCGTTTTTTAAAACATCTAATATTTGTTCGAATGTTTCTGCGCTGATCCTAAAATGAGATTGAAAATCAACAGGAGCAAATGTTGGAATAACTGTTTCTGCGTAGCATGTAATCCGTGGAACATGGGGTCTACGGAGCAATGCTGCTATTGTTATAGCTAAATTATTCAGTTGCGTGTGTCTAGCCATTGCTAGATTTTCTAGGCCCGTCATATTCTGTATGAACATGAAACATTGCATGTTGTTGTCAACTTCGTCCTCCATGTTGAGAGTTACTCTAGTATCGAGTTTTCCGTTCACGTAAAAGACTGCGCGCGCACAGGGATTAACATAACCAGAGTAAGTATAGAGTAGATAAATAAACTCGCCCCTACATATTAACAGAGACATATGTATAATTGTCTACAGTGGCGGATCCAGGGGGGGGTTCCGGGGGTTGGAACCCCCCTTTTTTTTTGGCCGATCAATGCATTTGAATGGGAGCATATAGTTGGAACCCCCCCCCCCCCCCCCCCCCCCCTTTACTCTGGGTTGGGACCCCCCCCCCCTTTTTTTAAATGGCTGGATCCGCCACTGGTCTAAGTCAGACAAGCTTTTTGAAAAATAGTACTTGTTTATCCCTGACCAATCAAATTATTTGTTATTTAATCAATATGTTAGGAAATAGGACGAGGGACATGAAACACGCGGGTATTTTTAAAATAGGTATTTTTAAACACAGTCAAATTCTTTTAAACAAATACAACAAAATGATATTAATTTGGATGTTAAGACAAAATTGTGCATACCTTACAAATCATGAAACTGTAAACGAAATGGTGACCTTATAGAATTGTAATTTCTGTGTCATTTGATTTGGTCTCTTGTGGAGAGTTGTCTCATAGTCATAGGCAATCATACCACATATTCTTTTTTATATAATCAAACACCCTTTTTATCAGTCTGTCATGCAATGATACATTAAATTATATTTTTAGTGGATGCTTCATGTCTTGGTTTTGCCAAAGTCTATAGACTATACACACATGTGCGGAAAAGAGAGTGGTAAAGGGGGGTGCATGCACGGGAAAAAACAGGAAATAAACATCATTTCATGTTCAACGTGAAATAGTTTCTGTCATGAATGTTGCACGAAAAATAAAGATTTGATGTGAACCTTTTGTGACTGATTCACTGTCCTCTTGTATATATAAACTTTCTGTTTTACTTAATAATCCCTATTTCTGAACTTTTAAAATGCAAATAAAGGAACAAAATCATAGGCCTTTCTGTCTTATCAAAAAACAAAATTCAATCATTTTTTTCTTGATAATCCCTGCTTTATGTCTGAAATTTATTTGAAAAATACTGACATTACTGGAAAAAAAAAAGCATTTGAAATCACGATGATCGTAAAATTAAATAAACAGAACATGTTGAACGAGGCACATGTCTTGCACGACCGAACGTCAAATAAAAAAAAGTAAAAACATGTTGAACGTGAAATAAAAACTGCGATCACATTGCACGGAAATAACCCTTTACCACCCTTGGAAAAAATCAGTAATTTTTTCGGGGTTTGTATGGTTAGTAAACCCGGGAAATTGTAACAAACCCCTGTGGTCTATATACCAGTAGATGGCCATGCTACATACAAATAAATAAGCTACTGAACCGTAGCTCTTATGCTATTTTCGGAAAGATTATAACTTGTTCTAAATCTTTACTAAGGCGCTGGCCTCCCTAACAACACGACATGTTAGCTACTGTTACTAAATGTATTCACACTGAAATATAATTCCCTATCATGGTTCTCATGTATGTGCACATAATACACATATAAACTGAAAAAAATAGTATATTATTGGAGCAGTTCATTCAAGAATGTATGTCATTAAGGTGTGTTGATGTGCAGGTTTTTTTTAAAAACATTTTGATTAGGTAATTTGGTATTGATACAATACTAGTTTGATTGACAACTGTCATTATCACTAAACAACCAGAGACAAGGTATACCTTTAATTACAATGTCCCACCTCCTAACTGTCAATCAAATTGACCACATTATTTATCAATCTCAGACTTACATGTACATAATTATACAGACCCAGCAATATACATTACATCTTAATATACAAATATTTGACCTCATAATTGAATACACAAATGTATATATTAGATGTTTGATAAGATATATTAGATGTTTAGATGTTTGATATATAGAAGGATGATAGATTTATTCATTGCCTATAAGTTTTGATCTACATTACATAAAGTGATTCTGTAAATTATATCTGAAAGATAAAAGATTAATGGATTAACAAGATATTTAAAAAAAAAAGTGAAATATGAATATATAAAAGGTATTCAAGTAAGGCCTATAGTTTACTTGATAAATTTCCAATAATCATCTGTAATTAATCAACAATTTAGATTAGTTCACTTTTTTATGCCCCACCTACGATAGTAGAGGGGCATTATGTTTTCTGGTCTGTGCGTCCGTTCGTCCGTCCTTCTGTACGGCTGTCCCGCTTCAGGTTACAGTTTTTGGTCATGGTAATTTTTGATGAATTAAAGTCCAATCAACTTGAAACTTAGTACACATGTTCCCTATGATATGATCTTTCTTATTTTAATACCAAACTAGAGTTTTTACCACAATTTCAAGGTCCATTAAAAGTGTGAGTGGGGCATCCGTGTACTGGGCCACATTTAAAAGAATGTCTGATTCCCCTCCCCCGGGTCTACCCTTTGTAAACAGACCAGGAAGGCAGGTTCTTTTTTTTTTTTTTTTTTTAACTGGATGTGATTGTCATAGCATGGTCACATGAATGGTTTGACTTGTCCAGTCCAGGCTACTTATCAGTTGTTTGTGCTCAATTTGAGTGTATTTATTTAGATTATCAATCCTTCTGCTTTCAAGCACTTTCCATAAATGGAAACAAATTATTTTCAGGAAAAAAATAATTACAATTTTTTTGTGGAAAATAATTTTTTGACCCAGGGGCTTATTTTTGACCCGGGTGAGGAGAGGGGAAACAAACATATTTTTAATTTTGGCCCTGGGGACACATTCTTGTTTTTATCAGAAATTGGCTTGAAACAGTTTTAAAATTTTAAAACTTTTAATTATAACAATTAATTATTTTTAATTATTAGTTTAATCATTATGTCTATTTTAGTCATTTGAATTTTTATTAGAAGTGAATTTATATTTTTGCAATCAAGAAAGAATCCACATTTCAATAAAATAAGTTTTTTAATTTTTTTACGTTGAAAAAGTACATATTCAATGCCCTGTGTTGAAAAATGCTTTAAAAATTGATCAAAAGGCACTCTACAAATTTTAATCTTCAATGTCATATAACCTCTGTTCCAACTTACAAAATGCCCTTTGTTTTAGCTGTTGGTCAAGATTTTATGTCTCACAAGGATAGCTGGTAACATTTATTAGAAGAATTTTTGATTTGTAGTTTTTTTTTGTTTTTTTTTTAAACATGTTCAGAACAGGCAACATTATTTGGATAAGATATAAACTGCAGTTTAAATAAAATTGTGCAAATTAAGAGACCTATATTATTTAATTTGAGCTCATTTTATCCTAATACTGGAAAAGCAATTTTCAGCATAGTGCTTTATTAATGTTCATTTTTCCCGACTTTGTTCAAACTACTCTTCTAATCTTTCCATGAGTGATTTCCATCACTTTGGTTTTACTATTCGGGGACGGTCTGCAAATAGTGAAAAAAAAAGCATTAGAAACTTATAGCTGCGGTTCCGCAGCTACATGATAATTGTAATAGAAAATGTGTACTATTTTGACCATTGAAATTTGTGGTCCATCTTTACCAACAATCACTTCTGTTTTTGTTTTTTGTATTGTACATGTATTAGTCCAAATAATTAGGACGTCTTGAAAGGATATTATATTTTTTTGCTTTGACGCCTTTAATACAGCTGTGAGGTGCCGGGTCAAAGCAAAAAAATATAATAGCCTTTCAGACGTTATAATTATTTGAACTTGTTTATATATGCACACAAATTGCCAAATATATTTTATACAAGCATGACAAGATAAATTTACATGGGCAACGACAAATAATTTTCAGTATCTAGTAGTGTTGTACATGTACATGTTGTACAACTGAAGAAGAAAGAACAAATCCATGTACATTGGTACACAAGCTAAGATTTATATGAACACTCGGTATAGTAAATTGAGACACAAGAAAAAATAAAGATTCCTCTGAATGCAGGCCAGAGTGAGACATACCTTGGTGTTAAAGGTTATATATACAGATTATTAAATTAAAAAGTTTTGTTTAATTTTATTTTTAAGATATAGCAACAACCAAACCAAAACAGACAGGCATTGGGTTAATACGTAAGATGTCAAGAAGGAAAAGCTCCAGTGCTTGTAAACCTGTTACCAACTTTCAGTCTGATGCACAAGAAATGTTGTTGGATAATGATGAAAAAAGAACAACAGCCGCCAGGAGACTTTCAAAAAAGAACAATACAAAGGAAGGTAACTTAGTGATACATACATGTTGATTATACATGTTATAAAACAGTGCAATTTTATACCACAAAAACTCATTATGCTAAAAATAGTGATCATAGGCAGATGTGGCCCTGCTTTTCTCTTTTCCTGAACAAAAAAATTGGAAAGAGGGAAGGTCAAAACACTTACATTTTTGTATTTTCTTCTAGTTTTGATGTACATGTACAAATTGTACAATACATTTTGTATTGAGTCAATTATATATTTGCTATCAGACTTTGTTGCAGTCTATATACCTACAGACAAATTGGAGGTTAAATTTACCTTTCTCATTAGAAATTTTTTGGATTTAGTTTGTGAAAAATAGTTGTTTTTAAGATCTTCAAATGCAGATATACAGTAACCCTTTTCTCCATAATGAGATTAATGACACATTTTTATGGCTTCCCTTTTCTGCCATAATCATGTTAATTCAGTCTTGATTAATGAACATAATAGACATATCATGAACTTTGTCTAATCTTCATGGAATATTACAAATCTTTAATAGAAGCCTCTTCGTGACCAAAAAGACATCATCCAAAGCAAAATTAAAAATCTGTTTTTTTCATTTTTCAACATTGTTCTGATCAATAAATTTATGATACTACAATTTCAAAGACACAAAATCCTGGTTACCCAATACATTAATTTTTACCATCAAGACAGAGTAATAACTATTAAACTTGACAACCCCTTTTATGTATTTCTTGTTGCATTGTGTATTTTTTTAGAAATATTCTGTAATAATTTCTATCTGTCATCTACCAATATATCAGGTTCCAATGAAAATGCCATTCCTGCTGTAAATGGTGCACCTTATAATCCCTACATTGAGCAGGAGGAAGCCTCAGATTACAGTAGACGGGTAATTGTAAGTACAACATGTATTATGTCAAGAAAAGAATAAACAGTCTGTTACCAAAGATTTATCTATCCTGTGGTAAGGTATAATGTATTACAGCAAAAATTATACCTGCTTTCTATTAAGAAAGGGCTTTCAATTCTAACCTTTCATACCTATGTTTCAATGATAAAAAAATAATGTCAATTGTCTAGTTTGGAGATCAGTTGAATAACTGCACATGTGTGAAGAAAAAAAAGAAAAGCAAAAAGTATCATTTATTTTACCAGTTAAATATATATTTAATGAACAAATGCTCATTGAAATTGAAATGTTTTCATGAGAACACCTTTAAGTTTTCCATTGATCTTAGTCGTTATATGTGCTTTAAGCAAAAATAAAAGGGTATCCAGTATCATAATGACGAGGACTGAACAACATATTTGTCACCATAATCATTAGCTGATTAACAAACAAAATCTCTCAAAAAAATCTGAAATTATGCGTACCAAAATGTGGTAGTTGGTTATAGAGAAATAATAATAATAAAAATAATCCTTCTTTTACATGTGTAAAGGTATAAAACCACTAATACATAGCCCCTATGGTTTCTATGTTAAATTTTTCAATTTCAAGCATTAATGGCTACTTTGTCTTATTAAAAGTTCAAATAAAGTGGCAGTTATTTCATATCAAAACTGTACCTTACCTTGACTTGTGCTGAAAGAATCAACATACCTTTAATTGCATATTAGAGCTAACTGGTTCCCCGAAGTTTGATAGTACAAAAACAGGAACTTCTGATCTGAACAACAGGCCAAATGTGCCCTCCTATTAAAATTTCATATACTTCTTTATTATTCAAGTAAAACTTTCAACAAGGGTTCTACAGTGATCCCAATTCACCAAGCTTTCATTTGATACAAAAGCTACCTAAATATTCCCACTATTGACAAAGATATAGCTATGCGTAGGAACTATTTTGTTTAAAATATGTACTACTTTCTTGTATGTTCTTTCCAATCGGTCCCGAATTAGTGGTTCTATATACCTAAAGACATATCCTGATTAAACTTTGGTGATTAATTTTAATTACTAGTAATACAATTTTTTGGATAAAGTTTATTTTTTTATTTTTTAATTGTTTTGGTTAAAAGTGTGAATATTTATAACTTTTGGAACTGAATTATTTATAATGATTAAAATCAGACAAAAACCTTATCTTCATTGTATATCCCTATAGCTAGATAGGTTTATATGCTTTTATGTATCTGGTTTGGTACCTTTAAAACTGACTGACCTCTATTACTAGATTTTCTAGGAGATGCTTTATATCAGACATATGGGAAATATATTTAAGTTATATAGACTATATTGCTATAACCTTACCCTTCTGTTCCTTGGTACTTAGTTGATGGTTGGGACTTGCCTTGTGGCTGACAAATCCTAAATTGACTGTTGCAAATTTTCAAATACAGTAAATGTACTGCTAATCCTTAAATACTAATTTCAACATCTATCTGAAAGTTGTAAACATTGTTAATCTGAATTATGTCATCTGAAGAAAACGTATAAGAAATGATAAGTAAATAAATAGTTTATCAGTAGTTTAGATACAAATTTAAGTAAAAAACCTTTTTATTAACAACCATGTTTTTTCCAGATGTGTCCATTTAACTGTGTATGCTGTATTAATTATCAGTTGGGAAAATCGTGTGCCTGCTATGCCCAACGTGAATCAGTGGCCGTACAGACTAGTGAACTAGATTTTATTAGACTGAAGTCAGAAACCAGTGAATATTTCACCAGGGGATCATTAGCCCATTCGGTGATGCAGGTATGAACATAGTTTAGTTTAAACATATTTTATTGTTCAAAAAGGACAATTTGATCAGCCACAAGTTTTTATACGCCTGTCATGTCGCGCTGTATCTCAAAAACTATTTCTGATTATTGCTTTAAACTTCACACACTTCTTATTTATATTAATTCAAAGATCTATATTTTTTGGTGATGATTCAAAATTTTATTTTAGAGTAATTGAGTTTTTTGTAAAAAAGGGGGGTGGTTTTTCACATGTCGTGCCATATCTCATAAACGATTTAAGATAATTGTTTAAAACTTTACACACTTCTTAGTTATATTAATCTTAAGATCTGTATACTTTTTGGTGATGATTCAAAATTTTATCTTGGAGCTATTGAGTTTTTGTTAAAAAGAGGGGGGTTTCACATGTTGCATCATATCTTAAAAACCATTAATGACTATTGCTTAAAACTTTACACACTTCTTAGTTATATTAATCTAAAGATCTGTATATCTTTTGGTGATGATTTGAAATTTTGTTTTTGAGAAATTGAATTTTTGTAAAAAAGTTGTTTTTTTCACATGTCTTGCCGTTTCTCAGAAACTATGTAAGATTATTGCATAAAACTTCTCACACAAGACGAAGGTTGTTTCTTGGGCTCATGGCACAGCTGGTTATTCAACTTAGTAAAGTCTTTTCCAAGACATACATAAATATAAATATGAATGAACATCACATATATCTAACTTTAAACAATTACTATTTTAACATGAAGATATAAAAATAAATTACACACAAACGAGTAGGTCCGGTAGGATCCCTTTTTGGCCCCATAATATTGCAGTTTTACAAAATTGTTAAAATGTGAACTTTTAGTTATTTATTGGAGAATGGAATGCTTCTGCTACATAAATATGGGCTGTTTTTGACAATACAATGCACATATGTCGGGTACTAGCACCATTAAGTCATGCTAAATTACTGAAATCTTCACAATTCTAGCATTTTAGTCAAATTTTAGACAGTTTTCGTGTAAAACGAAAGTAGCCCGATTCGTGTTCATCCTTAATATTAAAATGTAAGTTGTATTTGATAATAATAAATAACATATATAAAGGTTGAGGATGAACATGGATGCGGCCACTTTCAATTTTGACAAGAACCATCTGAAAAGTGACATTTTTCGGCATAAATGGTAGATTTTTCATATTTGAGCTTGAATCGGATCATTTTTAATGACTATATGAGTTAAAATCTTTCACATAAACTAATTGATTCAAATGAAATAGATACTTAAGTGTTTAAAAGTGGTCAAAATCTTTCATCAGATTAACCTGAAAGGAGTAGGTCCGGTAAGGGCCGATTTTGGCCTCAAATTTCAGGTTCATCTAATGAAAGATTTTGGACACTTTTTAAACACTTAAGTGTCTATTGTAATTGATTCAATTAGTTTATGTGAAAGATTTTAACTGATAAAGTCATTAAAAATGCTCCAATTCAAGCTTAAATATGAAAAATCTATCAAATATGCAAAAAATCGTCACTTTTTAGATTGTTTTTGTCAAAAATGAAAGTGGCCGCATCCGTGTTCATCCTCAACCTTTATATATGTTATGTATTATCATCAAATACAACTTACATTTCAATATTATGAATGAACACGAATGCGGCCACTTTCATTTGAAACAGAAACCGTCTAAAATTTAGCTAAAATGCGAAAATTGTGAAGATTTCAGTAATTTAGCATGACTTAATGATGTAAGAACTCGATATATGTGCATTGTATTGTAAAAAATAGCTAATATCTGTGTAGCAGAAGCATTCTTCTTTCCAATAAATAGATAAAAGATTACATTTTCACAATTTTGTAAAACTGCTATATTTTGGGGCCAAAAAGGGGTCTTACTGAACCTACTCCTTTGAGGCCAAAATCGGTCCTTACCGGACCTGCTCCTTTAGAGAATCGAACCAATGGATATTTTCTAGTAAATATAACGAATTGGGCGCATCTTCATTCAGAATAAATAAATACAACATATGAACATGACTGCATAGGTCAATGATAGATAGAATAACATTTGCATCGGTTTATTTTCTATGAATTTTTAACAACAGTTGCAAAATAAAGTAAATTTCAAAATAAAGATTTTCTGTAAAAGCAGAGGTTTATCAAGACTCTGCTAAAAAAATGGAGTGATTTTAATCTGGAATAATTTTGAGTTCTGGAAAAAAGAAGAAATGCGTGATTATTATTATAAACTGCTGTTATATGCTCTTTGGTTAAGTTGTTATCTTTTTGACTCATTCCCCATTTCTATTCTCAATTTTATTTCATTTTTATGATGAAAACTATAAACCAAACTAATAAATAGTTCAGGTTGATTCCTCTGTAATTTCAGTACAAATAAACTAACTTTCTTGCATGATTAACTGTCCTAAAAAGGGTTAGTTTTCATCATAAATTTCTTATTAACTAACCAGAACTAAAAAATCTATTTCCTTTCAAATTATTCCTTGTTTTATGTTAAATTTAAAGAATCTTCAAATCTGACTATAAGCACTCCTATAAGATTTTTTTTTTTAAGATATTTCAATTATTTATATTACTTACCAAAAAAAACCCAGCTTTTGTAATGACTTTTGTTTTTATTCATATTTTAAGCTTTTTTCTGAGATAAAACATTTATTCTGAATAAAACATTGTAGTAAAATTTTAATATTACCTTTTAAACCACAATTTGAACAAGCATAATAAACATATAAAAAATGTTTTTTCCAGAAATACATCCTCAATACAATTGAACAGTATGAACTGAAAAGTAAGAAAGATTTGTTATTTGGAAAAGCAGTTATTGATGTGGTAAACAGTTTCCCAGACTTAGACAGCTCAAGTGATATCAAGAATCAAGTCAGCAATCGTATGGCAAAAGCTATTCGTTGGAAAAAGTTTTCATTAAAAAGGTATTTAAAATTTTAAGCTAATTCATAATATTTTTTACCTCAGATTTGAAAACATTTCATTGTGTATGTTATGTCTCGAATTTAGAGCAAGGGTTGCAGCATGTTAAAATTGGGAGTGTTGAGACAGCAACACAACCACACAAGTTCAACAAGTATAGACCGTAAATAACATTTCATCAAATTATTGGCATTTTCAAACTTCAGCTTAGATAATAGGAATGTATTGTGTTTAGAGTGTTTGTTTTTGTACATCCATTCAATGTTTTACAGAGTTCTTTACAGAATTTTCTAAAACAAAATTCATGGTGGTACATGTACTTGAAGAAAATCTGCTGGGTCTCTATTGTTTCTATTACAAAATACCAAAATTGTGTCAGTCCTTTCTAACATTTTGGTGGTCAGACCACTTTTCAAAATTTGCAATGTTAGGTTGAACTTTTGGTTCTAATATGACGTGCTTCTTTCGCTTTGTGAACAAACCCATGCTCTAAATCCAATAAAATTTTGCGCATGCATATATTGACTTCTTCAGAATAATGAATTTTATCAAATTATCATGCACTTAATATTTTTCCTAAACTTTAAAACACTTTCAAACTCCTAAATGGTGCACATGATGTCACTTATTCATTTATTATGACTGTAATGTGTTGCATTCCGAAATTGACATATTTGACCTAGATACGACTCATGCTGGCTGTTCAAACTCCTCCCTCTGAAAAATCACAGTGCGAGCCATTTCCTTCTTTACAAACAAAAAAGGTTCATGGAAGAGCCTACACAAACGCCTTTACACTTATACTTATCGGACATAGAAATTACCTTAATTGTCCTATTCAGAATCGAAGTAATTGATGCAAGCTATACTTTATTGTAGTTTTAATATCTATCTGGTAAAAATAATCACGAATATACCTACCCATGTTAAAACTACAATAAAGTATAGCTTGCATCAATTATTTCTTAAATAAAGGTTGTTTACCATGAAGTTGTCGTCACATGAACTTGTTTTGAATTATTTTGTAACGTCCGTTTTATGATATTTCAGATTTTTTATTGTCATATTTTCAGGAAGCAAAAAACAGCAAGTGAGTCAACAATAGAAGTAGAAGAATCTGAAACTAAAAGGTAATTTTTACTCAAGGGTCACATCATGTCCCAATCACCCATAACTTGTTCAATTGGCGTCATAAATACTATAGATAGTATATATAATGTGGACCAAAGAGTATAAAATCTATATAAAGTCAATCAACCCTGAATAATGAGAAAAGTTTATCTAAAATTGTATCATTATACAACTACTTAAAATTGGCAGCCTGTGAAGTGATGAGTTTGAATGGCTTTTTGGTATCTTTCCCCTGGATAAAAACACCAGTGTTCTTCGTATAAAGACAACATACAAGGATTTTACTACAATGTAAACTTTAAATAAGTTATCTACACACATGAACCAGCACCTGCTAGGTACAGATTGGTAAAGTAATCAAAGTTTATTCAAAGGATCTAATAAGTTAACATGGATCATTTCTAAACTTATTAGCTCTATGAACACAGTAAATTCTGAAAAAGCGATGTATGTTGCCATTCATTTATTGTAGGAAACAAAGAGCTACTGACAAGACTATGATTAAGAAAGAACAAGAATCACAAGGAAAAGGGTATGTGTGGATTTAATTTAGTTTTTTTGTGTATATTTTTCATTGGTATCAACATTTCAATGTTACACCAACAAAAAATGTTTCATATTCAAATGAACCCATATTTATTACATAAACAGAGTTGACTAAGATGCATTCATACTTTCTTTACAGCCGATTCCATTGAGTGTATAGGCTAAGGTAGTATCTTTGGTAAGCTTGCTTGCTAGCTGAAAAGTGAAGTCATTATTAGATTAGGTAAACTACACTCCTTTAAGAGTAGACGGTCTGACAGATAACCAATCTATCTGTCTTTAGGACTTCGATAGGAGGGTCGTATACCTTACCGAATGATTGCTTCATGGTTCAGCTAGCAAGCAAGGTAACCAAAGATATTACATTTGCCTACACAACTTCATGGAATCATCTGTAAAGCTCTCATGACATCAGTGTCAGCTGTTACAACAAATTGTATGTGTCATTTTTCTACCATTTCAAGGAACTATTAAAAAAAAATTATGAAACTTTAGAAAGAAATTTTCCCATTTTTTCCAGGAGTATAAAGTTTATTTAAGTTAGTACAGCAATAATATATAGAGTCTACCAATGCATTGAGTGTGATATGATATTTATCTAAACTAGGCATTTAAATTTTCAAATTCAAAATGTGAGGCTATCTGAGCATTTTAAATATTTAAAAGTTAAATGTTGAGAGTGGATACATATTACACTAGATTTGGTGGTTGAAACTGTTTTTTAATGCTTTTTTATTGATATGCAGACAATCTTGAGCCTTCTTTTCAACATACAAATGTGTTATTTCTTTCTACAGGTTGTTATCAGGCTTGGTCGCCTTTTTTTCATGTCACCATAGGAATTTCAGAGGAAAGCAAGAAAGTTTGACTTCATAATCAAATTTTGACCAATAAGGAACTGAGATCAAACGAAAAACACATTGATTAAATAAAAATAATAGACAGGTTATGAAAGGGATAAATCGACTAAAATTTACAGAAGTTATCGTACACAGTTTGTTGAATAAGGATAATCAAAAATCTGGGTTGTCTGTCATTAAAATTGCTCAGTATTTGGGAGTGAGTACAAAATTTGTGTTCAAAATATCAAATCCAGTATTTTGATTGGTTGATGAATGAGTACCATAATCATACTCAAAAAAAATTTATGACTGCAAGTTATGGTCTAGTTGACATTCGGTGTTAAGGTTGAGTTGGGAGATAGTTGGTTTGTTTCCTGCAGCATATCATATCATTATGAAAGCACAGTTGTCAGCTCAGCATCAAAGTTGTGTGTTTAGGTATAGTAACATAATTTTTGGTGCGCTGTTAACAATCTGACTCAGTATGTTGGTCTAGTACAAATTCAGATAAAATTGAGAATGGAAATGGGGTATATGTCAAAGAGACAACAACCCAATCAAACAGCAGATAACAGGGGAAGGCCACCAATGGGTCTTCAACACAGTAAGGAAATCCTGTAAATTACAAGTATTCTGTAAATTCAGATATAATTGCATTCATTTATTATTAAAAATAATATAAATAGGAAAAAATTTCATAATTTATTATTGCAATTTAAGAAAAATCCTCATACAATTATATGTATTGAATTCAGAATACTAGTATTAATTATTGAAAACTCAACCACTCACATTATTTGTATGAATACATTTTATTATGCCCCACCTACGATAGTAGAGGGACATTTTGTTTTCTGGTCTGTGGCTCCTTTCGTCTGTGCGTCCGTTCATCCGTTCGTCCGTCTGTGCGTCCCTCCGTTCAGATTAAAGTTTTTGTTCAAGGTAGTTTTTGATGAAACTGAAGTCCAATCAACTTGAAACTTAGTAGACTTGTTGCTTATGATATGATCTTTCTAATTTTAAAGCCAAATTAGACTTTTGACCCAATTTCACGGTCCACTGAACATAGAAAATGAAAGTGGGAGTTTCAGGTTAAAGTTTTTGGTCAAGGTAGTTTTTGGTGAAGCTGAAGTCCAATCATCTTGAAACTTAGTAAACTTGTTGCTTATGATATAATCTTTTTAATTTGAAGCCAAATTAGACTTTTGACCCCAATTTCACGGTCCACTAAACATAGAAAATGAAAGTGGGAGTTTCAGGTTAAAGTTTTTGGTCAAGGTAGTTTTTGATAAAATTGAAGTCCAATCAACTTGAAACTTAGTACATATGTTCCCTATAGTATAATCTTTCTAATTTTAATACCAAATTAGATTATTACCCAATTTCACGGTCCATGGAACATGGAAAAGGATAGTGCGAGTGGGGAATCCGTGTAATTTGGACACATTCTTGTTTTTGAATATACAGTTATCATATATATCATATACATGTACCTTGAAAAGTTGTTCCTCTTGAATTTTCATGAAATACTTGCAGCATTCAACAACCTGCATTTGGTGACAATTTTGAAGAAAAACTTAGGGATCAAAGTGCTCAAGCCCCCAATTTTTACATTTGTCATGGTTCTATCAACTTAATTAAAGCATTAAAACCCTCTGAAAAATGTGTAGCTAAATGTAGAATATCTGCAGGTATATTAGTGGTGCAAGTTCAAATATTGTGTCTTGTAATTCCTTTTTATTTCAGAACAAAGACTAAACCTGTCTCAAATGGATCCTTACCCGAAAGATGTGTTCTATCTTCATCCAATAAGAGGAAAAACACAGCAAAGCATTCTAGAGTCATAAGACAAAGAAGAGTGGTTACTAAGTGATGCCTGATTTATAAAGTCATATTTTAAAATGTGGAGAAAGAGAATGATGCACACTGGTAGTAAACTTGGTGATATATCTGATCTGCAGTCACGTTTCATAATGCATTTAAAATTATCAATTACCTCATCTGGACTATGTTTTCAATATGTTGTCCATCATTTAAAGAGTCTTATTATCTTGTTCCTCTGTCATGGCTATTGCATAAAAATGGTTGTGGGAGACAAGGACATTTTATTTGAATTCATTTATAGTTGTATGTCCATTTGATGTATACAATTTTTTTTTTAGAATGTATGAGTAACAGAAGATGTGGGATATAGTCAATGAGACAGCAAAGCAATGGCAAAACTAACAAAAAATACAAACACTGAAAGGGCAATTCACAGTATTCAACAAAAGTAAGGTGTCTATACAATTTGTCCAAGCACTATCATAAGCCTATAAAATTTAATGATCAATATTAAAAATCTACCATCAACACCAATTTTTCCTAATAACAAAAAAAACATTAAAATATTACAAGAAATGACATGAGAAAACTGCCAATGAGGTCCTAGAATATGGACAGGGCATGTTATTTTTTAGGGGATTTGTGAAGTCTCTTCTTACCCAACCACATCAGTTTAAATTGAACAGCCCCTGGACACCTCTTTTTTACATCTGAGATTCTCTTTGCAGATTTGTAGGTGCTGTATATATTGTATAATGAATAGTTGCATATTTGAGTTTCATTATATTTGTCCTCATTCTGACTTCTGTAACAAAATTATGGTCTTTAAAACTAAGATTTTTTATGAAAACATGTTTTTAATTTTTTATTTGAGAATTTTGAATGTCATGGAGTAACAAAATTGGCAATATAACTGTCATATTATTCAGTAAGAAAGGACATAAATGTTTGGAATTATAAATATATTTTTATTAATTGAATATGAAACAGATTTGTGATTATTTTTATGTAAATTCTTTTTACAGTATATAAACTTGTGTATTGTATGATTAAGATACTCGAAATAAACAGTCTATGCTGGGTACAATTTTAATTTTTTGTTGGTTTTTTTTTATCTATTAATACAATAAAATAGGACTACTTATGGTCATATTACTGTAAATTCAGAAATTATTGCATGCAATTTTGTTATTGTGATTATGTCATTTTAGACTAAAATGCAATTTTTAATTTTGCGATATTGAGAAAAATCTGGTTTGATTGATATAAAAAATTTCAATACACGAGTTTTGATTATTGTGATGATAACCCTGTCGCATTTTTTGCAATAATAAAAACATCTCAATAATTTCTGAATTTACAGTATACATTAGAAAAGTTAAGTAACAAGGCATCCAAATGTAAAATATTGTTTAATGAATACTGCTAATGATAAGAATCCAAAATAAGCTTTCAAAACACTGATGTCATCAAATTAATTTTAAAGGATTTTGAAAGTATCGACAAGGTAAAACGCACATGCTGTATAACAAAGTAATACAAAAGAAAATGAAATTCCTAGGTAAATTCAAAAAGGGGAATGCCCTAAACAATATTTTTGATCAAAGCAATACCTGGTATATCTGACCTTTAGTTGTTAATTTCTGTATCATTTGGTCTCTTGTGGAGAATTATCTCAATGGCCATCACACTGCATCTTCTTATTTTTATATGAAATAGTCTTTGCAGAGTTTAGAACCATACCAACTAAACAAACCAAAAAGAGAACAAAGATATCACTATGAATAATGGGAAAACATCAGAGAAGATCTAAAAATCCAAATAGTTATAAGCAAAAATATGGGACTGTTTTCAGATCAAACTTGAAAAGCCATTAAATGCAAAGATACCACAGAAAACAGACAGAATAGAAGTCGGTTACTGCTTAATTACAGCAGAAAAACGAGATATATCTTACAAGGTTAAAAAAAAGAAATTGGTCGATCATAAGCTTAACCATGTTAATTGAATATATTAAAAAAAATTGTGCAGAGAGGTGTGAATACAAAATTAATCCTGGTATCTATGATGAGTTTATTTACAACCACTGTGTCTATGCCACTTCTCAAACACATAACTTGCGCCACTATTTACTAACTTATAAGAAACAGATTACTTGATGCAGTCTTAGTTTCACTTACCTGCATTTGATTCCAAATCAAGGTACACATTGTAACGGACAAGTAATTATCAATGGTGACAGACAAAACATACTCTATCCCATGCAACATGGATTCAAAAGAGGGCTATACTGCGGCGATCGACTTTATCAATCATATAGCAAAACACGGGGAAAGAAACTGATTGCCTAATTACAGACTTTTTAAATGGTTTTTGACAAAACTAGTTACAGACTACTGACCCCAAAAAAAATTGTTACAACCGTTGTAATGCTCATATAGATAAATACAAGTCAAATTCGGTATGTCACATCTGAGGACGGGATTGTTATACCAATAGTTGGAACATTTTTGTCTTCATATGTGTCAGATTTAACATGTTTCATAAATGTCAACCAAATTGTGATGGCGTCCATACAATTTTCGGAGGGATAAATTAAACGCCTGGAACTCTTGGTTTAAAAGCATAAATATAAGCAGCTATCCATTTTTAAAGGAAATCATGGTAGTAAATGCAAGCTCTGAAAAGCCGTTTCAAGTGGAATATTTGAAGTTACTCGATTTAATTTGTAGGCGCTACTGCAATTTTGATACATAGAAATCGATAGATCACAATAGAGAAGCTGATCTTCTTTATTGTCCTAATGTTTTGTTTAAACCGACCTTTATTATGAATTTTTCGATGTTAGTCAAGATAAATGTATCTGTTGTATTCTGTATTTCAAGTTTGAAGACAGATGCGTTTATCATATCATTAAAATTTGAATTATTCAGAGAGAACATATTCATCTATGCAGCGGAACGTGAAGTTAACGATAAGGGTAGCTTCTTTTATTCTTATAAGATGCACCTGTGTGAATTAAGTCTAGTCTGTTTGTCACCATCGGAATACCATCTTGATAATGTCATTTTTTGAGTAAAACTTTGATTGATTCCGAATGCTTATTTTTTTTCTTCGAAAGTACGATCTTTTATTCCTCCATTAGGCAATCTACGGGAGTTCATACAATTTTCAAGCGTGTGTGTTTCTTATCATGACTTTGGTAGAAGGTTGCTGCTTACAAGAAAGTTTCGAAAAAAGAATCGTAACAAAAATACCCGAAGGAAAATACAAATGAAAAGTCTGTTATATATCAAATGGCAAAATAAAAAGTTCAAACACATAAAACGAATAGAAAAGAACTATCATACTCCTGACTTCATACAAACATTTGCATACGTGGGAAAACGACTGGCCCAGAGTTCCAAAGGATCAAACCTGAGACTACTATAATAGTAGTCTCAGATCAAACTGAATCCACCCTTCAAAAGTTATTTGACACCATTCCGATTTCGTTGACTATTATGGAATATTTGTTAAGTTTGTTTAAGCCACAACCTCTTCCTCTTATTGTCGATTGTGACATCAATAATTGCGTCTCGCCTTATTTGAATTACAAAAGAGGGACGAATGATACCAGAGGGACAGTCAAACTCATAAATGAAAATAAACTGACAACGCCATGGCAAAACGAGACACGAGGAATATCCTTATAAACTTTTTTTCGGGACACTTAAGCTCAGCTCGGCGGATTTTAATGGGGTTCGTGTTGAAAGTTATTTTCTGTTTAGTGTTGTGTTGACGAATGTTTGTCTTTTTGTCGTTTTATTGTTTTGATCATGATGTTTTGTTAGTGCCCTTTTTGTAACTTCTTCCTCTGATATATCTAATGCATTTGGCAAAACAAAAATAAAATGTTTCTCTTAAGAAGTAAATGTATATGAAGACAAAAATATATTGTATCTTTTTGTGTTATAATATAAAGATGATACCAATATCAAATTGAAATATTTTAACCGGCTCAGAACACACAACATAGAAAACTAAAGACTGAGTAAAACGAACCCACCAAATAACAGATGGTGATTCTGGTGCTCATGAATGGTAAGAAGATCGATCCTGCTCTACATTTGCACCCGTCGTGTTACACATGTAAGTACAAACCGTAATGTCTTATTTGGGGGAAAGGAGGCGGCATTGTAGACAATTTGTTCATATCTGTCGTCGTCTTTGAAACATGTACCATAAAGATCAACCAACTCGTGGAAGCGTTTGTTAAGATTTAAGAATGGATGATTTCAACAGCTTTAAATATCTTATTGTGAGCATCAAACGCTCTACCAAAAAGTAAACTCACTGAAATCTGTTATCAAATTGCAAAATCAAAAGCTCAAACATATCAAATGAATGGATAACAACTGTCATGTTCCTGACTTAGAACATGCATTTTCTTTTGTAGAGATGTTTTAAACCTAGTTTTATAGCTAGTCAAACCTCTCACTTGTATGACAGTCACATCAAAGTCCATTATCATGACAACGATGTGTAAAAAAAACCCAGACATAATAGGTAAAAAATGTCACGAAAAGAATACAACAATTTTCAATAGCACAATAACACAATGAAATCAAAGGAATCATGATTGGAAATACAAGCCCTGGAATATAGTATCAACTTTGAGATATATTAGGCTCCGTATGCAAGAGCTGCTTGAATGTTTTGGGTCCTCAATGCTTTTCAAATTCGTACTTGATTTAGTCTTTTTAACTTTTTTTTATTCAATTAGTCACTGTCGTTTGTCGATGAAACGAATGTCTGGCGAACAAAATTATTAGCCTGGTATCCTTGATGAGTTTTTTTTTCTATCCCTTCAGTTATGGTAATGGGAACGAACTTGTTAAACTGTCTGATTATCTTATTTTTGATTCATTAAGAAAAGAAACATTTTGTCAATAGAATTCTGATAATGCCTATAAATATATAGTCCAACAATATTCATATGAAAGTGATTAGTTAAAAATATTTGTAAAGACCTTCATACATAGAGAAGAATGGAAGATAAAAAAAAAGCATTTAAAGAAAAACAGACAGCATTATTTCCCAAAAAAACCCAACATTATATAGGAAAAATACCAAAAACCTAAAATGTTAGCTAAAAACACAATTAACACCAAAAACAATCTATAATAAATGTTTGATAAACGGAAATTGATATGTCTATCCTTTACTTTTGATTTACTGACTTGAGTTTTGCAGTTGTCTCTCTTTCATTGTATGCATGCATATTTTGAGAGGTTGATAAAACAAATCAGTATACACCAATATCTTTTTTTCTTTAAAGAAACTATCACGCATGCCATTCACAAACTATTTCCATAATACACAAACGTTATTGATCTGATAATTCTATTAGTTAGGGAGGGTTAAGATCTTGCAAATAAATTGAGATTGGAAATGGGGAATGTGTCAAAGAAAACAGAAGGAAGCCACCAATGGGTTTTCAACACAGCGAGAAAATCCCGCACCCGGAGTCGGACTTCAGCTGGCCCATAAACAAAAATGTGTACTAGTTTAGTGATAATAGACGTCATAGTAAACTTCGAAATAAATAAATGAACTAAAAGGAAAATCATACAGACTATCAAAGGCCAGAGGTCCCTTACTTGGGACAGGAGCAAAAATGCAGTGGGTAAAACATGTTTTATGAGATCTCAATACTAAAGAAGTCCGAGTCCGATGTCAGAAACAAGTTTAACCCCGACACATTTTTGCGCCTGTTCCAAGTCGGGAACCTCTATCCTTTGTTCGTCGTGTGTTTTCTTTTTAATTTTTGGTTCATTTATTGT
>NW_027268505.1:0-19870 GCF_963676685.1 Mytilus edulis | reverse complement strand
ATAACACCAAAGTTGTGCTCAGCCGATAAACTCGCCGGTATTTTTGAAAAAACGGAGAAAACGATTAGACCCAATAGCGTTAGCGGAGGTGTCATTTTGTTAACGTAATCGTAAACTAGCACACCTTAGGTTGACAGACGTTGCGGGCATAATATTTGGGCCACATATAAAAAATTGATATCGACTTGTAGCACAGGAACAGGGCAACAAATTCATACCAGTAGATGTATGCTTTGTTGTAACAACTTTCGGCATTTAGCACACTCCCGGAAATCTATGACAGTCTGGAAAGTCACTTCCGTTTAATGAATTGTGGACAAACTATACATGCGACCCCCTATAAATAGCGGCAGAAAGTTAGCAAACTGCCAGGGCAACTAACTAATAACACCAAAGTTGTGCTCAGCCGATAAACTCGCCGGTATTTTTGAAAAAACGGAGAAAACGATTAGACCCAATAGCGTTAGCGGAGGTGTCATTTTGTTAACGTAATCGTAAACTAGCACACCTTAGGTTGACAGACGTTGCGGGCATAATATTTGGGCCACATATAAAAAATTGATATCGACTTGTAGCACAGGAACAGGGCAACAAATTCATACCAGTAGATGTATGCTTTGTTGTAACAACTTTCGGCATTTAGCACACTCCCGGAAATCTATGACAGTCTGGAAAGTCACTTCCGTTTAATGAATTGTGGACAAACTATACATGCGACCCCCTATAAATAGCGGCAGAAAGTTAGCAAACTGCCAGGGCAACTAACTAATAACACCAAAGTTGTGCTCAGCCGATAAACTCGCCGGTATTTTTGAAAAAACGGAGAAAACGATTAGACCCAATAGCGTTAGCGGAGGTGTCATTTTGTTAACGTAATCGTAAACTAGCACACCTTAGGTTGACAGACGTTGCGGGCATAATATTTGGGCCACATATAAAAAATTGATATCGACTTGTAGCACAGGAACAGGGCAACAAATTCATACCAGTAGATGTATGCTTTGTTGTAACAACTTTCGGCATTTAGCACACTCCCGGAAATCTATGACAGTCTGGAAAGTCACTTCCGTTTAATGAATTGTGGACAAACTATACATGCGACCCCCTATAAATAGCGGCAGAAAGTTAGCAAACTGCCAGGGCAACTAACTAATAACACCAAAGTTGTGCTCAGCCGATAAACTCGCCGGTATTTTTGAAAAAACGGAGAAAACGATTAGACCCAATAGCGTTAGCGGAGGTGTCATTTTGTTAACGTAATCGTAAACTAGCACACCTTAGGTTGACAGACGTTGCGGGCATAATATTTGGGCCACATATAAAAAATTGATATCGACTTGTAGCACAGGAACAGGGCAACAAATTCATACCAGTAGATGTATGCTTTGTTGTAACAACTTTCGGCATTTAGCACACTCCCGGAAATCTATGACAGTCTGGAAAGTCACTTCCGTTTAATGAATTGTGGACAAACTATACATGCGACCCCCTATAAATAGCGGCAGAAAGTTAGCAAACTGCCAGGGCAACTAACTAATAACACCAAAGTTGTGCTCAGCCGATAAACTCGCCGGTATTTTTGAAAAAACGGAGAAAACGATTAGACCCAATAGCGTTAGCGGAGGTGTCATTTTGTTAACGTAATCGTAAACTAGCACACCTTAGGTTGACAGACGTTGCGGGCATAATATTTGGGCCACATATAAAAAATTGATATCGACTTGTAGCACAGGAACAGGGCAACAAATTCATACCAGTAGATGTATGCTTTGTTGTAACAACTTTCGGCATTTAGCACACTCCCGGAAATCTATGACAGTCTGGAAAGTCACTTCCGTTTAATGAATTGTGGACAAACTATACATGCGACCCCCTATAAATAGCGGCAGAAAGTTAGCAAACTGCCAGGGCAACTAACTAATAACACCAAAGTTGTGCTCAGCCGATAAACTCGCCGGTATTTTTGAAAAAACGGAGAAAACGATTAGACCCAATAGCGTTAGCGGAGGTGTCATTTTGTTAACGTAATCGTAAACTAGCACACCTTAGGTTGACAGACGTTGCGGGCATAATATTTGGGCCACATATAAAAAATTGATATCGACTTGTAGCACAGGAACAGGGCAACAAATTCATACCAGTAGATGTATGCTTTGTTGTAACAACTTTCGGCATTTAGCACACTCCCGGAAATCTATGACAGTCTGGAAAGTCACTTCCGTTTAATGAATTGTGGACAAACTATACATGCGACCCCCTATAAATAGCGGCAGAAAGTTAGCAAACTGCCAGGGCAACTAACTAATAACACCAAAGTTGTGCTCAGCCGATAAACTCGCCGGTATTTTTGAAAAAACGGAGAAAACGATTAGACCCAATAGCGTTAGCGGAGGTGTCATTTTGTTAACGTAATCGTAAACTAGCACACCTTAGGTTGACAGACGTTGCGGGCATAATATTTGGGCCACATATAAAAAATTGATATCGACTTGTAGCACAGGAACAGGGCAACAAATTCATACCAGTAGATGTATGCTTTGTTGTAACAACTTTCGGCATTTAGCACACTCCCGGAAATCTATGACAGTCTGGAAAGTCACTTCCGTTTAATGAATTGTGGACAAACTATACATGCGACCCCCTATAAATAGCGGCAGAAAGTTAGCAAACTGCCAGGGCAACTAACTAATAACACCAAAGTTGTGCTCAGCCGATAAACTCGCCGGTATTTTTGAAAAAACGGAGAAAACGATTAGACCCAATAGCGTTAGCGGAGGTGTCATTTTGTTAACGTAATCGTAAACTAGCACACCTTAGGTTGACAGACGTTGCGGGCATAATATTTGGGCCACATATAAAAAATTGATATCGACTTGTAGCACAGGAACAGGGCAACAAATTCATACCAGTAGATGTATGCTTTGTTGTAACAACTTTCGGCATTTAGCACACTCCCGGAAATCTATGACAGTCTGGAAAGTCACTTCCGTTTAATGAATTGTGGACAAACTATACATGCGACCCCCTATAAATAGCGGCAGAAAGTTAGCAAACTGCCAGGGCAACTAACTAATAACACCAAAGTTGTGCTCAGCCGATAAACTCGCCGGTATTTTTGAAAAAACGGAGAAAACGATTAGACCCAATAGCGTTAGCGGAGGTGTCATTTTGTTAACGTAATCGTAAACTAGCACACCTTAGGTTGACAGACGTTGCGGGCATAATATTTGGGCCACATATAAAAAATTGATATCGACTTGTAGCACAGGAACAGGGCAACAAATTCATACCAGTAGATGTATGCTTTGTTGTAACAACTTTCGGCATTTAGCACACTCCCGGAAATCTATGACAGTCTGGAAAGTCACTTCCGTTTAATGAATTGTGGACAAACTATACATGCGACCCCCTATAAATAGCGGCAGAAAGTTAGCAAACTGCCAGGGCAACTAACTAATAACACCAAAGTTGTGCTCAGCCGATAAACTCGCCGGTATTTTTGAAAAAACGGAGAAAACGATTAGACCCAATAGCGTTAGCGGAGGTGTCATTTTGTTAACGTAATCGTAAACTAGCACACCTTAGGTTGACAGACGTTGCGGGCATAATATTTGGGCCACATATAAAAAATTGATATCGACTTGTAGCACAGGAACAGGGCAACAAATTCATACCAGTAGATGTATGCTTTGTTGTAACAACTTTCGGCATTTAGCACACTCCCGGAAATCTATGACAGTCTGGAAAGTCACTTCCGTTTAATGAATTGTGGACAAACTATACATGCGACCCCCTATAAATAGCGGCAGAAAGTTAGCAAACTGCCAGGGCAACTAACTAATAACACCAAAGTTGTGCTCAGCCGATAAACTCGCCGGTATTTTTGAAAAAACGGAGAAAACGATTAGACCCAATAGCGTTAGCGGAGGTGTCATTTTGTTAACGTAATCGTAAACTAGCACACCTTAGGTTGACAGACGTTGCGGGCATAATATTTGGGCCACATATAAAAAATTGATATCGACTTGTAGCACAGGAACAGGGCAACAAATTCATACCAGTAGATGTATGCTTTGTTGTAACAACTTTCGGCATTTAGCACACTCCCGGAAATCTATGACAGTCTGGAAAGTCACTTCCGTTTAATGAATTGTGGACAAACTATACATGCGACCCCCTATAAATAGCGGCAGAAAGTTAGCAAACTGCCAGGGCAACTAACTAATAACACCAAAGTTGTGCTCAGCCGATAAACTCGCCGGTATTTTTGAAAAAACGGAGAAAACGATTAGACCCAATTGCGTTAGCGGAGGTGTCATTTTGTTAACGTAATCGTAAACTAGCACACCTTAGGTTGACAGACGTTGCGGGCATAATATTTGGGCCACATATAAAAAATTGATATCGACTTGTAGCACAGGAACAGGGCAACAAATTCATACCAGTAGATGTATGCTTTGTTGTAACAACTTTCGGCATTTAGCACACTCCCGGAAATCTATGACAGTCTGGAAAGTCACTTCCGTTTAATGAATTGTGGACAAACTATACATGCGACCCCCTATAAATAGCGGCAGAAAGTTAGCAAACTGCCAGGGCAACTAACTAATAACACCAAAGTTGTGCTCAGCCGATAAACTCGCCGGTATTTTTGAAAAAACGGAGAAAACGATTAGACCCAATAGCGTTAGCGGAGGTGTCATTTTGTTAACGTAATCGTAAACTAGCACACCTTAGGTTGACAGACGTTGCGGGCATAATATTTGGGCCACATATAAAAAATTGATATCGACTTGTAGCACAGGAACAGGGCAACAAATTCATACCAGTAGATGTATGCTTTGTTGTAACAACTTTCGGCATTTAGCACACTCCCGGAAATCTATGACAGTCTGGAAAGTCACTTCCGTTTAATGAATTGTGGACAAACTATACATGCGACCCCCTATAAATAGCGGCAGAAAGTTAGCAAACTGCCAGGGCAACTAACTAATAACACCAAAGTTGTGCTCAGCCGATAAACTCGCCGGTATTTTTGAAAAAACGGAGAAAACGATTAGACCCAATAGCGTTAGCGGAGGTGTCATTTTGTTAACGTAATCGTAAACTAGCACACCTTAGGTTGACAGACGTTGCGGGCATAATATTTGGGCCACATATAAAAAATTGATATCGACTTGTAGCACAGGAACAGGGCAACAAATTCATACCAGTAGATGTATGCTTTGTTGTAACAACTTTCGGCATTTAGCACACTCCCGGAAATCTATGACAGTCTGGAAAGTCACTTCCGTTTAATGAATTGTGGACAAACTATACATGCGACCCCCTATAAATAGCGGCAGAAAGTTAGCAAACTGCCAGGGCAACTAACTAATAACACCAAAGTTGTGCTCAGCCGATAAACTCGCCGGTATTTTTGAAAAAACGGAGAAAACGATTAGACCCAATAGCGTTAGCGGAGGTGTCATTTTGTTAACGTAATCGTAAACTAGCACACCTTAGGTTGACAGACGTTGCGGGCATAATATTTGGGCCACATATAAAAAATTGATATCGACTTGTAGCACAGGAACAGGGCAACAAATTCATACCAGTAGATGTATGCTTTGTTGTAACAACTTTCGGCATTTAGCACACTCCCGGAAATCTATGACAGTCTGGAAAGTCACTTCCGTTTAATGAATTGTGGACAAACTATACATGCGACCCCCTATAAATAGCGGCAGAAAGTTAGCAAACTGCCAGGGCAACTAACTAATAACACCAAAGTTGTGCTCAGCCGATAAACTCGCCGGTATTTTTGAAAAAACGGAGAAAACGATTAGACCCAATAGCGTTAGCGGAGGTGTCATTTTGTTAACGTAATCGTAAACTAGCACACCTTAGGTTGACAGACGTTGCGGGCATAATATTTGGGCCACATATAAAAAATTGATATCGACTTGTAGCACAGGAACAGGGCAACAAATTCATACCAGTAGATGTATGCTTTGTTGTAACAACTTTCGGCATTTAGCACACTCCCGGAAATCTATGACAGTCTGGAAAGTCACTTCCGTTTAATGAATTGTGGACAAACTATACATGCGACCCCCTATAAATAGCGGCAGAAAGTTAGCAAACTGCCAGGGCAACTAACTAATAACACCAAAGTTGTGCTCAGCCGATAAACTCGCCGGTATTTTTGAAAAAACGGAGAAAACGATTAGACCCAATAGCGTTAGCGGAGGTGTCATTTTGTTAACGTAATCGTAAACTAGCACACCTTAGGTTGACAGACGTTGCGGGCATAATATTTGGGCCACATATAAAAAATTGATATCGACTTGTAGCACAGGAACAGGGCAACAAATTCATACCAGTAGATGTATGCTTTGTTGTAACAACTTTCGGCATTTAGCACACTCCCGGAAATCTATGACAGTCTGGAAAGTCACTTCCGTTTAATGAATTGTGGACAAACTATACATGCGACCCCCTATAAATAGCGGCAGAAAGTTAGCAAACTGCCAGGGCAACTAACTAATAACACCAAAGTTGTGCTCAGCCGATAAACTCGCCGGTATTTTTGAAAAAACGGAGAAAACGATTAGACCCAATAGCGTTAGCGGAGGTGTCATTTTGTTAACGTAATCGTAAACTAGCACACCTTAGGTTGACAGACGTTGCGGGCATAATATTTGGGCCACATATAAAAAATTGATATCGACTTGTAGCACAGGAACAGGGCAACAAATTCATACCAGTAGATGTATGCTTTGTTGTAACAACTTTCGGCATTTAGCACACTCCCGGAAATCTATGACAGTCTGGAAAGTCACTTCCGTTTAATGAATTGTGGACAAACTATACATGCGACCCCCTATAAATAGCGGCAGAAAGTTAGCAAACTGCCAGGGCAACTAACTAATAACACCAAAGTTGTGCTCAGCCGATAAACTCGCCGGTATTTTTGAAAAAACGGAGAAAACGATTAGACCCAATAGCGTTAGCGGAGGTGTCATTTTGTTAACGTAATCGTAAACTAGCACACCTTAGGTTGACAGACGTTGCGGGCATAATATTTGGGCCACATATAAAAAATTGATATCGACTTGTAGCACAGGAACAGGGCAACAAATTCATACCAGTAGATGTATGCTTTGTTGTAACAACTTTCGGCATTTAGCACACTCCCGGAAATCTATGACAGTCTGGAAAGTCACTTCCGTTTAATGAATTGTGGACAAACTATACATGCGACCCCCTATAAATAGCGGCAGAAAGTTAGCAAACTGCCAGGGCAACTAACTAATAACACCAAAGTTGTGCTCAGCCGATAAACTCGCCGGTATTTTTGAAAAAACGGAGAAAACGATTAGACCCAATAGCGTTAGCGGAGGTGTCATTTTGTTAACGTAATCGTAAACTAGCACACCTTAGGTTGACAGACGTTGCGGGCATAATATTTGGGCCACATATAAAAAATTGATATCGACTTGTAGCACAGGAACAGGGCAACAAATTCATACCAGTAGATGTATGCTTTGTTGTAACAACTTTCGGCATTTAGCACACTCCCGGAAATCTATGACAGTCTGGAAAGTCACTTCCGTTTAATGAATTGTGGACAAACTATACATGCGACCCCCTATAAATAGCGGCAGAAAGTTAGCAAACTGCCAGGGCAACTAACTAATAACACCAAAGTTGTGCTCAGCCGATAAACTCGCCGGTATTTTTGAAAAAACGGAGAAAACGATTAGACCCAATAGCGTTAGCGGAGGTGTCATTTTGTTAACGTAATCGTAAACTAGCACACCTTAGGTTGACAGACGTTGCGGGCATAATATTTGGGCCACATATAAAAAATTGATATCGACTTGTAGCACAGGAACAGGGCAACAAATTCATACCAGTAGATGTATGCTTTGTTGTAACAACTTTCGGCATTTAGCACACTCCCGGAAATCTATGACAGTCTGGAAAGTCACTTCCGTTTAATGAATTGTGGACAAACTATACATGCGACCCCCTATAAATAGCGGCAGAAAGTTAGCAAACTGCCAGGGCAACTAACTAATAACACCAAAGTTGTGCTCAGCCGATAAACTCGCCGGTATTTTTGAAAAAACGGAGAAAACGATTAGACCCAATAGCGTTAGCGGAGGTGTCATTTTGTTAACGTAATCGTAAACTAGCACACCTTAGGTTGACAGACGTTGCGGGCATAATATTTGGGCCACATATAAAAAATTGATATCGACTTGTAGCACAGGAACAGGGCAACAAATTCATACCAGTAGATGTATGCTTTGTTGTAACAACTTTCGGCATTTAGCACACTCCCGGAAATCTATGACAGTCTGGAAAGTCACTTCCGTTTAATGAATTGTGGACAAACTATACATGCGACCCCCTATAAATAGCGGCAGAAAGTTAGCAAACTGCCAGGGCAACTAACTAATAACACCAAAGTTGTGCTCAGCCGATAAACTCGCCGGTATTTTTGAAAAAACGGAGAAAACGATTAGACCCAATAGCGTTAGCGGAGGTGTCATTTTGTTAACGTAATCGTAAACTAGCACACCTTAGGTTGACAGACGTTGCGGGCATAATATTTGGGCCACATATAAAAAATTGATATCGACTTGTAGCACAGGAACAGGGCAACAAATTCATACCAGTAGATGTATGCTTTGTTGTAACAACTTTCGGCATTTAGCACACTCCCGGAAATCTATGACAGTCTGGAAAGTCACTTCCGTTTAATGAATTGTGGACAAACTATACATGCGACCCCCTATAAATAGCGGCAGAAAGTTAGCAAACTGCCAGGGCAACTAACTAATAACACCAAAGTTGTGCTCAGCCGATAAACTCGCCGGTATTTTTGAAAAAACGGAGAAAACGATTAGACCCAATAGCGTTAGCGGAGGTGTCATTTTGTTAACGTAATCGTAAACTAGCACACCTTAGGTTGACAGACGTTGCGGGCATAATATTTGGGCCACATATAAAAAATTGATATCGACTTGTAGCACAGGAACAGGGCAACAAATTCATACCAGTAGATGTATGCTTTGTTGTAACAACTTTCGGCATTTAGCACACTCCCGGAAATCTATGACAGTCTGGAAAGTCACTTCCGTTTAATGAATTGTGGACAAACTATACATGCGACCCCCTATAAATAGCGGCAGAAAGTTAGCAAACTGCCAGGGCAACTAACTAATAACACCAAAGTTGTGCTCAGCCGATAAACTCGCCGGTATTTTTGAAAAAACGGAGAAAACGATTAGACCCAATAGCGTTAGCGGAGGTGTCATTTTGTTAACGTAATCGTAAACTAGCACACCTTAGGTTGACAGACGTTGCGGGCATAATATTTGGGCCACATATAAAAAATTGATATCGACTTGTAGCACAGGAACAGGGCAACAAATTCATACCAGTAGATGTATGCTTTGTTGTAACAACTTTCGGCATTTAGCACACTCCCGGAAATCTATGACAGTCTGGAAAGTCACTTCCGTTTAATGAATTGTGGACAAACTATACATGCGACCCCCTATAAATAGCGGCAGAAAGTTAGCAAACTGCCAGGGCAACTAACTAATAACACCAAAGTTGTGCTCAGCCGATAAACTCGCCGGTATTTTTGAAAAAACGGAGAAAACGATTAGACCCAATAGCGTTAGCGGAGGTGTCATTTTGTTAACGTAATCGTAAACTAGCACACCTTAGGTTGACAGACGTTGCGGGCATAATATTTGGGCCACATATAAAAAATTGATATCGACTTGTAGCACAGGAACAGGGCAACAAATTCATACCAGTAGATGTATGCTTTGTTGTAACAACTTTCGGCATTTAGCACACTCCCGGAAATCTATGACAGTCTGGAAAGTCACTTCCGTTTAATGAATTGTGGACAAACTATACATGCGACCCCCTATAAACAGCGGCAGAAAGTTAGCAAACTGCCAGGGCAACTAACTAATAACACCAAAGTTGTGCTCAGCCGATAAACTCGCCGGTATTTTTGAAAAAACGGAGAAAACGATTAGACCCAATAGCGTTAGCGGAGGTGTCATTTTGTTAACGTAATCGTAAACTAGCACACCTTAGGTTGACAGACGTTGCGGGCATAATATTTGGGCCACATATAAAAAATTGATATCGACTTGTAGCACAGGAACAGGGCAACAAATTCATACCAGTAGATGTATGCTTTGTTGTAACAACTTTCGGCATTTAGCACACTCCCGGAAATCTATGACAGTCTGGAAAGTCACTTCCGTTTAATGAATTGTGGACAAACTATACATGCGACCCCCTATAAATAGCGGCAGAAAGTTAGCAAACTGCCAGGGCAACTAACTAATAACACCAAAGTTGTGCTCAGCCGATAAACTCGCCGGTATTTTTGAAAAAACGGAGAAAACGATTAGACCCAATAGCGTTAGCGGAGGTGTCATTTTGTTAACGTAATCGTAAACTAGCACACCTTAGGTTGACAGACGTTGCGGGCATAATATTTGGGCCACATATAAAAAATTGATATCGACTTGTAGCACAGGAACAGGGCAACAAATTCATACCAGTAGATGTATGCTTTGTTGTAACAACTTTCGGCATTTAGCACACTCCCGGAAATCTATGACAGTCTGGAAAGTCACTTCCGTTTAATGAATTGTGGACAAACTATACATGCGACCCCCTATAAATAGCGGCAGAAAGTTAGCAAACTGCCAGGGCAACTAACTAATAACACCAAAGTTGTGCTCAGCCGATAAACTCGCCGGTATTTTTGAAAAAACGGAGAAAACGATTAGACCCAATAGCGTTAGCGGAGGTGTCATTTTGTTAACGTAATCGTAAACTAGCACACCTTAGGTTGACAGACGTTGCGGGCATAATATTTGGGCCACATATAAAAAATTGATATCGACTTGTAGCACAGGAACAGGGCAACAAATTCATACCAGTAGATGTATGCTTTGTTGTAACAACTTTCGGCATTTAGCACACTCCCGGAAATCTATGACAGTCTGGAAAGTCACTTCCGTTTAATGAATTGTGGACAAACTATACATGCGACCCCCTATAAATAGCGGCAGAAAGTTAGCAAACTGCCAGGGCAACTAACTAATAACACCAAAGTTGTGCTCAGCCGATAAACTCGCCGGTATTTTTGAAAAAACGGAGAAAACGATTAGACCCAATAGCGTTAGCGGAGGTGTCATTTTGTTAACGTAATCGTAAACTAGCACACCTTAGGTTGACAGACGTTGCGGGCATAATATTTGGGCCACATATAAAAAATTGATATCGACTTGTAGCACAGGAACAGGGCAACAAATTCATACCAGTAGATGTATGCTTTGTTGTAACAACTTTCGGCATTTAGCACACTCCCGGAAATCTATGACAGTCTGGAAAGTCACTTCCGTTTAATGAATTGTGGACAAACTATACATGCGACCCCCTATAAATAGCGGCAGAAAGTTAGCAAACTGCCAGGGCAACTAACTAATAACACCAAAGTTGTGCTCAGCCGATAAACTCGCCGGTATTTTTGAAAAAACGGAGAAAACGATTAGACCCAATAGCGTTAGCGGAGGTGTCATTTTGTTAACGTAATCGTAAACTAGCACACCTTAGGTTGACAGACGTTGCGGGCATAATATTTGGGCCACATATAAAAAATTGATATCGACTTGTAGCACAGGAACAGGGCAACAAATTCATACCAGTAGATGTATGCTTTGTTGTAACAACTTTCGGCATTTAGCACACTCCCGGAAATCTATGACAGTCTGGAAAGTCACTTCCGTTTAATGAATTGTGGACAAACTATACATGCGACCCCCTATAAATAGCGGCAGAAAGTTAGCAAACTGCCAGGGCAACTAACTAATAACACCAAAGTTGTGCTCAGCCGATAAACTCGCCGGTATTTTTGAAAAAACGGAGAAAACGATTAGACCCAATAGCGTTAGCGGAGGTGTCATTTTGTTAACGTAATCGTAAACTAGCACACCTTAGGTTGACAGACGTTGCGGGCATAATATTTGGGCCACATATAAAAAATTGATATCGACTTGTAGCACAGGAACAGGGCAACAAATTCATACCAGTAGATGTATGCTTTGTTGTAACAACTTTCGGCATTTAGCACACTCCCGGAAATCTATGACAGTCTGGAAAGTCACTTCCGTTTAATGAATTGTGGACAAACTATACATGCGACCCCCTATAAATAGCGGCAGAAAGTTAGCAAACTGCCAGGGCAACTAACTAATAACACCAAAGTTGTGCTCAGCCGATAAACTCGCCGGTATTTTTGAAAAAACGGAGAAAACGATTAGACCCAATAGCGTTAGCGGAGGTGTCATTTTGTTAACGTAATCGTAAACTAGCACACCTTAGGTTGACAGACGTTGCGGGCATAATATTTGGGCCACATATAAAAAATTGATATCGACTTGTAGCACAGGAACAGGGCAACAAATTCATACCAGTAGATGTATGCTTTGTTGTAACAACTTTCGGCATTTAGCACACTCCCGGAAATCTATGACAGTCTGGAAAGTCACTTCCGTTTAATGAATTGTGGACAAACTATACATGCGACCCCCTATAAATAGCGGCAGAAAGTTAGCAAACTGCCAGGGCAACTAACTAATAACACCAAAGTTGTGCTCAGCCGATAAACTCGCCGGTATTTTTGAAAAAACGGAGAAAACGATTAGACCCAATAGCGTTAGCGGAGGTGTCATTTTGTTAACGTAATCGTAAACTAGCACACCTTAGGTTGACAGACGTTGCGGGCATAATATTTGGGCCACATATAAAAAATTGATATCGACTTGTAGCACAGGAACAGGGCAACAAATTCATACCAGTAGATGTATGCTTTGTTGTAACAACTTTCGGCATTTAGCACACTCCCGGAAATCTATGACAGTCTGGAAAGTCACTTCCGTTTAATGAATTGTGGACAAACTATACATGCGACCCCCTATAAATAGCGGCAGAAAGTTAGCAAACTGCCAGGGCAACTAACTAATAACACCAAAGTTGTGCTCAGCCGATAAACTCGCCGGTATTTTTGAAAAAACGGAGAAAACGATTAGACCCAATAGCGTTAGCGGAGGTGTCATTTTGTTAACGTAATCGTAAACTAGCACACCTTAGGTTGACAGACGTTGCGGGCATAATATTTGGGCCACATATAAAAAATTGATATCGACTTGTAGCACAGGAACAGGGCAACAAATTCATACCAGTAGATGTATGCTTTGTTGTAACAACTTTCGGCATTTAGCACACTCCCGGAAATCTATGACAGTCTGGAAAGTCACTTCCGTTTAATGAATTGTGGACAAACTATACATGCGACCCCCTATAAATAGCGGCAGAAAGTTAGCAAACTGCCAGGGCAACTAACTAATAACACCAAAGTTGTGCTCAGCCGATAAACTCGCCGGTATTTTTGAAAAAACGGAGAAAACGATTAGACCCAATAGCGTTAGCGGAGGTGTCATTTTGTTAACGTAATCGTAAACTAGCACACCTTAGGTTGACAGACGTTGCGGGCATAATATTTGGGCCACATATAAAAAATTGATATCGACTTGTAGCACAGGAACAGGGCAACAAATTCATACCAGTAGATGTATGCTTTGTTGTAACAACTTTCGGCATTTAGCACACTCCCGGAAATCTATGACAGTCTGGAAAGTCACTTCCGTTTAATGAATTGTGGACAAACTATACATGCGACCCCCTATAAATAGCGGCAGAAAGTTAGCAAACTGCCAGGGCAACTAACTAATAACACCAAAGTTGTGCTCAGCCGATAAACTCGCCGGTATTTTTGAAAAAACGGAGAAAACGATTAGACCCAATAGCGTTAGCGGAGGTGTCATTTTGTTAACGTAATCGTAAACTAGCACACCTTAGGTTGACAGACGTTGCGGGCATAATATTTGGGCCACATATAAAAAATTGATATCGACTTGTAGCACAGGAACAGGGCAACAAATTCATACCAGTAGATGTATGCTTTGTTGTAACAACTTTCGGCATTTAGCACACTCCCGGAAATCTATGACAGTCTGGAAAGTCACTTCCGTTTAATGAATTGTGGACAAACTATACATGCGACCCCCTATAAATAGCGGCAGAAAGTTAGCAAACTGCCAGGGCAACTAACTAATAACACCAAAGTTGTGCTCAGCCGATAAACTCGCCGGTATTTTTGAAAAAACGGAGAAAACGATTAGACCCAATAGCGTTAGCGGAGGTGTCATTTTGTTAACGTAATCGTAAACTAGCACACCTTAGGTTGACAGACGTTGCGGGCATAATATTTGGGCCACATATAAAAAATTGATATCGACTTGTAGCACAGGAACAGGGCAACAAATTCATACCAGTAGATGTATGCTTTGTTGTAACAACTTTCGGCATTTAGCACACTCCCGGAAATCTATGACAGTCTGGAAAGTCACTTCCGTTTAATGAATTGTGGACAAACTATACATGCGACCCCCTATAAATAGCGGCAGAAAGTTAGCAAACTGCCAGGGCAACTAACTAATAACACCAAAGTTGTGCTCAGCCGATAAACTCGCCGGTATTTTTGAAAAAACGGAGAAAACGATTAGACCCAATAGCGTTAGCGGAGGTGTCATTTTGTTAACGTAATCGTAAACTAGCACACCTTAGGTTGACAGACGTTGCGGGCATAATATTTGGGCCACATATAAAAAATTGATATCGACTTGTAGCACAGGAACAGGGCAACAAATTCATGCCAGTAGATGTATGCTTTGTTGTAACAACTTTCGGCATTTAGCACACTCCCGGAAATCTATGACAGTCTGGAAAGTCACTTCCGTTTAATGAATTGTGGACAAACTATACATGCGACCCCCTATAAATAGCGGCAGAAAGTTAGCAAACTGCCAGGGCAACTAACTAATAACACCAAAGTTGTGCTCAGCCGATAAACTCGCCGGTATTTTTGAAAAAACGGAGAAAACGATTAGACCCAATAGCGTTAGCGGAGGTGTCATTTTGTTAACGTAATCGTAAACTAGCACACCTTAGGTTGACAGACGTTGCGGGCATAATATTTGGGCCACATATAAAAAATTGATATCGACTTGTAGCACAGGAACAGGGCAACAAATTCATGCCAGTAGATGTATGCTTTGTTGTAACAACTTTCGGCATTTAGCACACTCCCGGAAATCTATGACAGTCTGGAAAGTCACTTCCGTTTAATGAATTGTGGACAAACTATACATGCGACCCCCTATAAATAGCGGCAGAAAGTTAGCAAACTGCCAGGGCAACTAACTAATAACACCAAAGTTGTGCTCAGCCGATAAACTCGCCGGTATTTTTGAAAAAACGGAGAAAACGATTAGACCCAATAGCGTTAGCGGAGGTGTCATTTTGTTAACGTAATCGTAAACTAGCACACCTTAGGTTGACAGACGTTGCGGGCATAATATTTGGGCCACATATAAAAAATTGATATCGACTTGTAGCACAGGAACAGGGCAACAAATTCATGCCAGTAGATGTATGCTTTGTTGTAACAACTTTCGGCATTTAGCACACTCCCGGAAATCTATGACAGTCTGGAAAGTCACTTCCGTTTAATGAATTGTGGACAAACTATACATGCGACCCCCTATAAATAGCGGCAGAAAGTTAGCAAACTGCCAGGGCAACTAACTAATAACACCAAAGTTGTGCTCAGCCGATAAACTCGCCGGTATTTTTGAAAAAACGGAGAAAACGATTAGACCCAATAGCGTTAGCGGAGGTGTCATTTTGTTAACGTAATCGTAAACTAGCACACCTTAGGTTGACAGACGTTGCGGGCATAATATTTGGGCCACATATAAAAAATTGATATCGACTTGTAGCACAGGAACAGGGCAACAAATTCATGCCAGTAGATGTATGCTTTGTTGTAACAACTTTCGGCATTTAGCACACTCCCGGAAATCTATGACAGTCTGGAAAGTCACTTCCGTTTAATGAATTGTGGACAAACTATACATGCGACCCCCTATAAATAGCGGCAGAAAGTTAGCAAACTGCCAGGGCAACTAACTAATAACACCAAAGTTGTGCTCAGCCGATAAAATCGCCGGTATTTTTGAAAAAACGGAGAAAACGATTAGACCCAATAGCGTTAGCGGAGGTGTCATTTTGTTAACGTAATCGTAAACTAGCACACCTTAGGTTGACAGACGTTGCGGGCATAATATTTGGGCCACATATAAAAAATTGATATCGACTTGTAGCACAGGAACAGGGCAACAAATTCATACCAGTAGATGTATGCTTTGTTGTAACAACTTTCGGCATTTAGCACACTCCCGGAAATCTATGACAGTCTGGAAAGTCACTTCCGTTTAATGAATTGTGGACAAACTATACATGCGACCCCCTATAAATAGCGGCAGAAAGTTAGCAAACTGCCAGGGCAACTAACTAATAACACCAAAGTTGTGCTCAGCCGATAAACTCGCCGGTATTTTTGAAAAAACGGAGAAAACGATTAGACCCAATAGCGTTAGCGGAGGTGTCATTTTGTTAACGTAATCGTAAACTAGCACACCTTAGGTTGACAGACGTTGCGGGCATAATATTTGGGCCACATATAAAAAATTGATATCGACTTGTAGCACAGGAACAGGGCAACAAATTCATACCAGTAGATGTATGCTTTGTTGTAACAACTTTCGGCATTTAGCACACTCCCGGAAATCTATGACAGTCTGGAAAGTCACTTCCGTTTAATGAATTGTGGACAAACTATACATGCGACCCCCTATAAATAGCGGCAGAAAGTTAGCAAACTGCCAGGGCAACTAACTAATAACACCAAAGTTGTGCTCAGCCGATAAACTCGCCGGTATTTTTGAAAAAACGGAGAAAACGATTAGACCCAATAGCGTTAGCGGAGGTGTCATTTTGTTAACGTAATCGTAAACTAGCACACCTTAGGTTGACAGACGTTGCGGGCATAATATTTGGGCCACATATAAAAAATTGATATCGACTTGTAGCACAGGAACAGGGCAACAAATTCATACCAGTAGATGTATGCTTTGTTGTAACAACTTTCGGCATTTAGCACACTCCCGGAAATCTATGACAGTCTGGAAAGTCACTTCCGTTTAATGAATTGTGGACAAACTATACATGCGACCCCCTATAAATAGCGGCAGAAAGTTAGCAAACTGCCAGGGCAACTAACTAATAACACCAAAGTTGTGCTCAGCCGATAAACTCGCCGGTATTTTTGAAAAAACGGAGAAAACGATTAGACCCAATAGCGTTAGCGGAGGTGTCATTTTGTTAACGTAATCGTAAACTAGCACACCTTAGGTTGACAGACGTTGCGGGCATAATATTTGGGCCACATATAAAAAATTGATATCGACTTGTAGCACAGGAACAGGGCAACAAATTCATACCAGTAGATGTATGCTTTGTTGTAACAACTTTCGGCATTTAGCACACTCCCGGAAATCTATGACAGTCTGGAAAGTCACTTCCGTTTAATGAATTGTGGACAAACTATACATGCGACCCCCTATAAATAGCGGCAGAAAGTTAGCAAACTGCCAGGGCAACTAACTAATAACACCAAAGTTGTGCTCAGCCGATAAACTCGCCGGTATTTTTGAAAAAACGGAGAAAACGATTAGACCCAATAGCGTTAGCGGAGGTGTCATTTTGTTAACGTAATCGTAAACTAGCACACCTTAGGTTGACAGACGTTGCGGGCATAATATTTGGGCCACATATAAAAAATTGATATCGACTTGTAGCACAGGAACAGGGCAACAAATTCATACCAGTAGATGTATGCTTTGTTGTAACAACTTTCGGCATTTAGCACACTCCCGGAAATCTATGACAGTCTGGAAAGTCACTTCCGTTTAATGAATTGTGGACAAACTATACATGCGACCCCCTATAAATAGCGGCAGAAAGTTAGCAAACTGCCAGGGCAACTAAATAATAGCTAATAACACCAAAGTTGTGCTCAGCCGATAAACTCGCCGGTATTTTTGAAAAAACGGAGAAAACGATTAGACCCAATAGCGTTAGCGGAGGTGTCATTTTGTTAACGTAATCGTAAACTAGCACACCTTAGGTTGACAGACGTTGCGGGCATAATATTTGGGCCACATATAAAAAATTGATATCGACTTGTAGCACAGGAACAGGGCAACAAATTCATACCAGTAGATGTATGCTTTGTTGTAACAACTTTCGGCATTTAGCACACTCCCGGAAATCTATGACAGTCTGGAAAGTCACTTCCGTTTAATGAATTGTGGACAAACTATACATGCGACCCCCTATAAATAGCGGCAGAAAGTTAGCAAACTGCCAGGGCAACTAACTAATAACACCAAAGTTGTGCTCAGCCGATAAACTCGCCGGTATTTTTGAAAAAACGGAGAAAACGATTAGACCCAATAGCGTTAGCGGAGGTGTCATTTTGTTAACGTAATCGTAAACTAGCACACCTTAGGTTGACAGACGTTGCGGGCATAATATTTGGGCCACATATAAAAAATTGATATCGACTTGTAGCACAGGAACAGGGCAACAAATTCATACCAGTAGATGTATGCTTTGTTGTAACAACTTTCGGCATTTAGCACACTCCCGGAAATCTATGACAGTCTGGAAAGTCACTTCCGTTTAATGAATTGTGGACAAACTATACATGCGACCCCCTATAAATAGCGGCAGAAAGTTAGCAAACTGCCAGGGCAACTAACTAATAACACCAAAGTTGTGCTCAGCCGATAAACTCGCCGGTATTTTTGAAAAAACGGAGAAAACGATTAGACCCAATAGCGTTAGCGGAGGTGTCATTTTGTTAACGTAATCGTAAACTAGCACACCTTAGGTTGACAGACGTTGCGGGCATAATATTTGGGCCACATATAAAAAATTGATATCGACTTGTAGCACAGGAACAGGGCAACAAATTCATACCAGTAGATGTATGCTTTGTTGTAACAACTTTCGGCATTTAGCACACTCCCGGAAATCTATGACAGTCTGGAAAGTCACTTCCGTTTAATGAATTGTGGACAAACTATACATGCGACCCCCTATAAATAGCGGCAGAAAGTTAGCAAACTGCCAGGGCAACTAACTAATAACACCAAAGTTGTGCTCAGCCGATAAACTCGCCGGTATTTTTGAAAAAACGGAGAAAACGATTAGACCCAATAGCGTTAGCGGAGGTGTCATTTTGTTAACGTAATCGTAAACTAGCACACCTTAGGTTGACAGACGTTGCGGGCATAATATTTGGGCCACATATAAAAAATTGATATCGACTTGTAGCACAGGAACAGGGCAACAAATTCATACCAGTAGATGTATGCTTTGTTGTAACAACTTTCGGCATTTAGCACACTCCCGGAAATCTATGACAGTCTGGAAAGTCACTTCCGTTTAATGAATTGTGGACAAACTATACATGCGACCCCCTATAAATAGCGGCAGAAAGTTAGCAAACTGCCAGGGCAACTAACTAATAACACCAAAGTTGTGCTCAGCCGATAAACTCGCCGGTATTTTTGAAAAAACGGAGAAAACGATTAGACCCAATAGCGTTAGCGGAGGTGTCATTTTGTTAACGTAATCGTAAACTAGCACACCTTAGGTTGACAGACGTTGCGGGCATAATATTTGGGCCACATATAAAAAATTGATATCGACTTGTAGCACAGGAACAGGGCAACAAATTCATACCAGTAGATGTATGCTTTGTTGTAACAACTTTCGGCATTTAGCACACTCCCGGAAATCTATG
>NW_027268504.1:0-27705 GCF_963676685.1 Mytilus edulis | reverse complement strand
AAACTGGCTAGTTCTTCAAATTCTTTTTAAAATGAGTACTAGTGTCTCTGGATATTTTCCAGAAAATTGTTTGGAAGAATATTGCATTGAAATTTAAGTAGGTTCGTTACCTAATTTTAAAAGAAGTTAATAAACATTTTATTTATTTGTTTGGACTACATTTCATAAATGAGACCAGTGAACGTTTGATTAGTTTTGTAAAGATTGTATTGATTGGTAAAACGTTTAATTTTATCCACCCTAATAAAAGAATCGATCTTCATTGTCAGCATGTTTATTTTTTTTACTAACTAAACCATTTTCACAAACCTCAAGTCTATTATATGTTAGGTCCAAGTAACATCTTATCCAGTCAGAGCATTTACCATCCAAGATCAGATGTATTCATTAAAACAAACACAGTTCATGTAGAATAATGTAAAGAGAAGGTATGGCTCAACTATCAATCTTTGCATGGTTTCACTCAAGTATCTGACCAATATTATAAAGTGTATTACCTCGAAGAGAACAGTGTGGCATGCCATAGCTGTGTGCCATCTACTAGTATCTCAAATACAAATGGAACCTTCGAGGAGATCATTTCCACTCATATTGAGCCTCATAGTAAAAAAAAAACTTGAGAATAGAACCTGTGGTTTCAGGCGAACGGATATTTTGGTCCTGCATTCTATTGTATGAATCATAAATTAAACCGAAACCGCATCCTTATCAGACTGAGACGGTGCGAGTTATTGTTTAAGAAATGCAGACAACAAGGCCTTGCAGCACGCGGAATAGATTCCTGCAATGGAATCATACCTGTGTAGCCTTCTCTGCAATGCAGTGCTTTATTGTACAACAAAATGCAGTATGCGGTAGTATCTTGCACTAAAACGATGTATTTCCATGCCCTGTCCGCAAAATATCGGAGGCATATCGTTGTACACCTATTCGTCGGTCCGTCCGTCCTACATAAGGCATACGTTTTGTTCAGCTGACTACCCTTCATATTTTTATAAGGAGAAATCTATCATATTTTGTAGGATGTTCGTTCATATACTTACGGTGTGCATAAGATCTAGAACTTTGATATTATGACATAATGTAGGGTAGGGTGTTATCATATATAGTAATGGTGTGCATACTGTCAGAATTTTCTGTTTCTTTAAATTTTCCACAGATTGTTACAATTTTCAAATATAAAGGATTAAATCACAACAAATGCGGATACTATCTAATGATCATAAACAAGCTTCTGTCCTAGTTTCGTAGAAATCCAGGTTAGTTTAAAAAAGTTATTAAAATTTCAAAAAGGCAGTGGCTCCGGCAAAATAGCCTCTAAATAGCCTCTTAGGTGCCATTTTACCGGCTCCGGCAAAATAGCGATTTATATAGAGTTTTGCTATTTTGCCGGTTTAATTTCAGATTTTTAATCAAGAGTATATGAAATATATTTTTTAAGGAAACTATTTATGAACAAATGATACATTAGGCTAGATGGCAATAACCTTATTGTTCGCCTTGTCTTCCTAGTCATGAAATTTTGGTGAACTGCACTTATTTAATTACATGTACTGTGTGTTTGTTAGATGTATGTTATGTTCTTCTTCAACTAATTATAGTTCGTTTTTATGTTGTACTGTTACACCATTGTCCTATGTTAGGGGAGTGTTGGGATCCCGCTATAATGTTTATCCCCGCCACATTCTGTATGTATGTGCCTGTCCCAAGTCAGGAGGTTGTAATTCAGTGGTTGTCGTTTGCTGATGTGTTAAATATTTTGTTTTTCGTTCATTTTTGTACAAACTTAGGCCGTTAGTATTTTAGTTTGAACTGTTTTACATTTGTCATTTCGGTGCCTCTTATAGCTGAATATGCGGTATGGGCTATATGGCCGTACGGTGACCTATAGTTGTTAATTTCTGTGTCATTTGGTCCCTTGCGGAGAGTTGTGTCATTGGCAATCATAATACATCTTCTTTTTTTTTTATACATACGTTAATATCTGTTGAACATTGAACGTTTGAAAATGGAAAATAACAAATGTGTTATCAAACACACTGGATTTTCGACTGATATGAAGAGCTACAGCCGGTTTTTGAGTACTTTAAAACGAGAAACGACTCGAGGACTATAAAATTCATGACAACCAGATAAAACTTTAATATTAATCTATAGTCTATGGTGCATAAAATATTGTAAGAAAGGTAAAAAAAATATTGTACACACGATGCATAGAAATATAGCTATTGGCATCATTTATTCTGAATGTCGAATACTGAAATGTATACATCTGCAAATTTTACAAAAGTGATGCAGACGCAAAAGAATCAAGTCTTATGGTAGCACCTTTATTGTGCCAGTCTTAAAAACAAATCATAAAAATGCAAGACACTGGTTTTGTAAAGCTCGTTAAGCAGTTTGAGGTTGTTGGGTGCTTTTTTTTTGTTTCAAAACTAATAGGATATTTTCTTTAAAGTTTTAATCAGAATGTCGATTTTTTTTATATATGGGTTCATATGCTTTCATCAGAGATTTCAATTTATTATAAAAAAAAAAATAGAATAAAAATGTCATTTTACGCTTCAAAATATATTGAAAGAATATTCAACAATACTTGTTTGTGAATCTGTTTGTGATGTTACCACAACAAAACTAGAGGCTCTAAAGAGCCTATGTCGCTCACCTGTATTTACTGATGCTTTGGAAATCATGTAAAATAAGGTTAAAATCATAATTTATAGTATAAGATATCATTAGATACTATAATAGTATCCAAGATAATAGCAAAAAACTGCAACATTTCCATAAAATTACTAACTCAGGGGCAGCAACCCAACAACTGGTAGACGGATTTGTCTGAAAATTTCAGGGCAGATATAACTAAATCCGATGAGCATTTTTGCCGGTCAAATTTGCTCTAAATGCTTCAGTTTCAGAGATATAAACCAAAAACTGCATTTTACCCTATGTACTATTTTTAGCCATGTCTGCCATCTTGGTTTGCAGACAGGGTCATCGGATACATTTTTAAAACTAGATACTCTAATGATCATTGTGGACAAGTTTGATTACATTTTGTCTTAGTAGTTTCAGAGGAGAAGATTATTGTAAAAGATTACAAAAATTTAAGAAAAATTGGTCGAATTGACTATAAAGGGCAATAACTCCTGAAGGGGTCAACTGACCATTTTGATCATTTGACTTATTTGTAGATCTTACTTTGCTGAACATTATTGTTGTTTACAGTTTATCTCTATCTAAAATAATATTCAAGATAATAACCAATAACGGCAAAATTTCCTTAAAATTACCAATTAAGGGGTACCAACCCAACCACAGGTTCTCCGATTCATCTGAAAATTTCAGAGCAGATAGATCTTGACCTAATAAACAATTTTACCCCTGTCAGATCTGCTCTAAATGCTTTGGTTTCAGAGATATAATCCAAAATCTACATTTTATCCCTATGTTCTATTTTTAGCCATGGCAGCCATCTTGGTTGGTTAGCCAGGTCACTGGACACATTTTTTAAACTAGATACCCCAATGATGATTGTGGCAAAGTTTGGTGTAATTTGGCCCAATAGTCTCAGAGGAGAAGATTTTTATGAAAGTTAACGACGACAGACAATGATGGACGCAAAGTGATGAGAAAACCTCACCTGGCCCTTCGGGTCAAAACTACCTCCTTATATATGTTTAATTCAAAAGGGTAGATAAGTAAACAGAATATACTCATTACCCGCACATGACTGAGAGTGTACACACTGAAATGTCTCACCTGTTTAATTGACCATTAATTAAATGTTGATAGTCCTATAAGTTTAAAGTTTTACTATGTAAGTATCACATAAATTTAACATGCTCCAAGTAAATGAGGTCAAGGTAAAATAAACCAAGCCAAACATATATGTTAACCTTACAATCATTCCATACACTGAATATTGTTAACCTATTGCATGTATACAAGAAACAGACCAACCATGAAACTTTATACATTGTATTATCATTTAATGAACCATGAAAATGAGGTCCAGGTCAGAAGAACCCTGACAGACAGACATTTGCACCCTCCAACTCTTCAACAGATCAAATATAGTTGACCAATTGCATAAAATTTCTAAAAAACAAACTTAAACAGGAAAACTTAACATTGAGCAATGAGCCGTGAAAATGAGATCAAGGTCAAATAAAACGAGCCAGACTGACATGTACAACATAAAATATTTCTATACACTAAATGTAGTTGACCTATTGCATACAGTATTAGAAAAACAGACAAAAACACACAACTTAACTATAACCACTTAACCATGGAAATGAGATCAAGGTCAGATAACAGCTGCCAGTTGAAATGTACACCTAACAATCATTCCATATACAAAATATAGCAGAACTAGTGCTTATAGTATCTTAGATATAAGACTTGACCACAAAAACTTAACCTTGTTAACTGATGTTGAGGTCAGATGAAAATTGTCTGACAAGCAGGAGGATCCTGCAAGGTATCTTATGCAAGATAGCTCATCTTACCTTAAAATAGAAAACTTTGAACAATGAGATAACGCTTATGCCACATCAGTATAACATCATTTTATTACAAATAGCTTTGAATTCCATCAAATCAAATGGGCACACTGCAAATCAACATAAGTACTACAGTACCATATCAGTATAAAATACTACACGAATGTGTTTTACCAACACAACCTATCACATTGTAATCAACAGAATAACTAGGCAAATCACATTGGTATATTTTATTTCATCTTTTCTTTTAAATTATAAACACATTTGTTTTTTATTAATAAACTCTTGTAAATATTATATGTATAATAATTTTTAAAATAACCATAAAATTATAAAATAATACAAAACCAGTAAAAATAAAAAATCTGGAATGGAAGATAAAAACAGAACATATAAAGTGGACGGAATACGAGGATGATAGTAAATGGAACATTGAAGTGTGTTGAGACAATGTATGCAGTATTTTACAGTGCGATTAACAAATACTTAAACACACAAATATAGAAGCATGTAATAAACCCACAGAAATAAATGTTTTCTCAACATCAAGAAAACAGAAAAATTACACGAGCAGTAAAAATTTAAAGTTTATAATCACAACAAAAAATTTGGCAAAGGGGAGGGTTAAGGACACCCCACCACTTGTATCCGAAAAGAAAAGGATTTAACATGTAATTGCAATCTTCTATAATTTCACATAAGATTAATCACATGAAAGATAAGTTTGGTATACAAATGAGACACAAAGTTTATGATGTTGGGCTTCATTTACACCAAGCCAACTTTGAAGATTTTTTTTAAAATTTTCAATTTTAAAAATAACCCAGATATTTAAAATAGGGAATTTATCTAGAGTGAAATGCTATTATTTATCTAGTTCTTGATAGATACAAAAGTTTGCAAATATGTGAATGAAAATATAAACCCACAATTTGAAATCTATGAATATTATAGAAATCATATTTTAAACTAATTTCTAACTCTCTTTGTTTTGAGAATGTGCTGTAACAATTATAAACAATTTCAATTACATGTGAAAAATATAGTAGATGTGTGTAAAACATGGGTGAGATATCAACAAATAAAGAGGATTTTAGGAAATGGAGTATATTAACGAAAGTATTAGAATAACGCTGATATATACATATATTCTTATTTGGCCCTTCAACACAGTAAACAGCAGTGAACTTGCGATATGCAATTCATCCACATTTTAACCATTGACATTTTTAACGGTGGTAAGATAACGAAAAGTCTACAAGGTTACATAAAAAAAATTGAATTTACTCTATATACTTGAAGAAAAAGATTTTTTTTAAAAATCCTATTGATTTAAAGGAAGGAAAAAATGAGATGCAAACAAAAAATTCAACAAAAATTGTATCAGATTCATTGAAAACATTTTGACAAGCTAAAACTTTCCAGTGTTAGACACAGTTACAAATATATTTGGCTGTATCAAATGCATGGTATAAATTAACAATAATATTATAATTCATTTCTAAGAAACTTAACCAGTGTTGTCTATTACAGTGACCTTTATAATAGCTTAGTTCTAACAATAGAACTTTCACTGATATATAATAACTGACTCCTGACAAATTCACCTAAATGCAAGATTTAACCAAACTAAGACATCTGTTTCATTTAAACACACGGAAGAACATATTGCACTTGTTCAGATATTATATACATTTGATGTTAATGTGTTTGAATATGTTAACCAATGATGATCAGTAATTTTATGTTAAATATTCAGAAATAATAAAGGCAAGATCTTTGTTGTAGAAATAAGAATTCCATCTAAACAGAGGTAACCTTTCCGAAAACACATATTTTACTTAACCGAAAACTTGTTGTTTCATGTTATCTTCAGACAATATTGTCTGCTTTAATAGTTTTCTTCCATAAAACCAGATTTTTTTTTTCTATTGCATTTTAAGGCTCCACTTACATTAGAAAAACAAAATGATTAATCACATATTAACAAGGTAATCTTTTAAAATTTCTATCAAACCAGATTAATAAAATGTAAATTCAAATTTCATAGAATTTGAGGGCTTATATCGACATGAATTTAATGCACTTCCCTTTGTCTGTATGAATAATTTTGAACATTGTCTACTTTATAATTTGTGATAAACATACCTAGACATTTCTTGCCCTTAGCTTCCTTCAGCATGTTAAAATATTTTTTGATAAAATTATGAGCTATTACTACATTAACTTTCTATGAGGACATTATGCATGTGTTTTCAGCTATTCTATATAAATTAGGTATGATGTGCTAATGAATGAATATAAAACCCTTTGTGGTAATGTATACTACTCTGAAATAAAAGTGCTAAATATAAAAGCCTTTGTGGTAATGTATACTACTCTGAAATACAAGTGCTAAATATTGTCAAGAGGATTAATCTAAGCAGTGATTTAATTTCCTGGTTTTAAAGCATCAAACAAGTTTGCTAGGTTTTATTTGGCCTCTTTACTTGTCCTTGACTCTTATCTTTTTTAAAGATCAAAATTTACACTAGGGAATATTTTCACCATTTCTTTTTGATCTTTTAAAATCGAGAAATTAACCAAAACCTAAACTCTTAATATATCCCACTTGACAGTGTAATATTTACTCTAGGCTTAAATACTGTTAGAATTCTTCTCAATACTGAACACATTCATTTAAAATCTTAAACAGATATTGATTTTTGTTTTATAAATTAAATATAATTCTATGATGGTTTATACTATCAATGGTTAACATCAACCAAATTTGACACATTAAATAATGTAGTCACTATTTCCCGGGAGACAAATTTCAATTAGTGAGCAACAAATCAGATTAATTTTGTTACCTTCCAATGTTATTAAAAAGGTAGACAGTGCATAAAAATTACAAAAATTGAGCACACACAAGGCAAAACAAAAAGCAAATGAAAATCTAATATTGCAGTTCTTCCTCTTCAAGTAACAGTGAGACTATCAACAAGATACAGAAGCTTACAAGTTCACCAATATTTTAAAATAGGCTTAAAAATACATCTTTCACCCTGAAAAGGTGTGAGAAATAATTATTGTCTTTTCATGGAAATTGGTAACCCATAAAATAATTTTCCTACAGTGTAAGCTTGTAAATGCAAAAATAGAAACCAAAATAAAATTCTATTTACAACAGTATAACAATCCAGACAGTGACTATAGGTCTGATAAAAACAAAATATAGATTCAAGCAAAATGTGAGTTTTTGAATCTAAATAACAAGAATTCTAATAAAACTAAATATCTATGTAAAAATCAATGATTGAACAAATCACAACAATGTCATACACTGTGTAAAACTTACTTTACAGTGTAATAATTATTAAAGTGCATTATGGGAATAAGCAACTAAATCAAATACTATTGCCTTTAAAAGACAAAAGTTATTCTGTATATAAATAATATATTTCTTATATTTTAGTTTGAACTCGTAAATATAAGAAGGCACCTCTTAAATATTTTAACATTCACAATAAATTAAAACATACAAAAACCATACCCATGTCGATTCAAGATATACCTAGAAATAAGAACTTACAGTTTAAATTAATTTTATGGAACAACAATCACTATATTTACATAAAAATGGCAAATAAATTAAATTTATGACGGAAAGTTTACAGTAATAATAAGCACATTGAAACAAACTTAATTTTCAAAAAAATACATACCAAGCACAGATACATTGTATTTAGATATTTTATAAAATGATTATTAAGGCTAGTCTCATGTCTTTATTGACAAATTAGCATGGAACTGAGAACCTACTTGGTTTCTTTAGATAAAACATATAATCTACAAGTAAATAAATGACTTGTTCTTACATAGCCTACAACAAGCATGGTACATGTTAATGGTTAGATTAAAGATTTTAGTACTTTTGATAACCAAGCAACTGTTTATAAATTTCTATTGAGCTTATGACAGACTGGAAACTTTCTCTTAAAGATTGACTTGATCCTTGTTTGTACTGATGACTGTATCCTTGTTCCTACTGATGACTGGGAGGTAAGATATTGTTTCTAGTTGATGAGGGGAAGGCAGGATAATGGTGAATTGATGAAAACAGTATCTGGTGATAAACCAACTCCATATACAGATAGTAACCCATGATGTACCCTGTAAGTATAAAATGAAGGTATCATTGTAATAATATATAAACATTTATAATATTTTGAATCAATTTTCAGCAATATGTGTACAATAAATTAAAAGTTTTACAACATTTTTACTTTTAAATGATGTCATTAAATGGGAAATGACATTGAACTTCATCAAAAAAGAGGGAAGTATTGCATGTTTAATGAGAATAATAAAAATAGTATTTGACACTGTGCCTTACTGGTCACAAGTAGTAAAAGAAAAGCTTAGCATTATGTAAATAAATAAGATTGCTTATTCCATCTTGAACAATTATTTGAATTTTCAATGTTTATCAATGTAGAATTTTCCAGTTTTTATCCCCTGGAAAAGTAATTTGATAAAACATACCTAAAAGTCAATAATGTGTCATCACATATCTCATTATCAATATTCCATACAGTCTGAATCTTTGATTCCTCTTTTATCCTTTTCTTTTCTTCTTTTTTTAACACCTTCTTTTTCCTTCTCCATCTCTCCTCATCAGCAAAAGTTTGTCGATACTGCATTCCTACAAGTTGTTGGTCCTGTGGAGCACTGTTTACAAGTACATTGTCTTTTCTCTTATATATGTTGTTGTTTTTATTCCCAGATCCCTATGGAATAGAGATATAATACATTTAATATTAATGACTGATCTACACTCATTTAAATTTTGAACCTCAACAGATACCAACATGGGGTGTTGATGATATGGGAAATGTAAAACCTATGTCTCTCTATTGACACTCTATTCATTATTGCAGGCAAAAATAAATTTAATGTAACAAAATTTGTTAATGCCAAGGTCAGTCTGTAAAACATTTTTTTTTTCTAAAAAGCAGTTTGGTTGTTATTAAATTCTTGTGTTTCTTACAAATCAGTGTAGAGACTTACTGTACGACTTCCAGGTGGTGACACATCGTCAACTTCATCATCTTCATCGGTATCATCAAGATCATCCAGATCTTCTACACTGTCTGCTCTCCGTGGTGATGGGGTGTGGATGCTTCCATTCTCACCATCAATTATAAACGCATCACCTGACTTAACACCTTGGACAGACATTCTATGTTCTATAGACTTCATACGATCCTCCACCTCATTATATGTAGTATCCTTGTAGTTCCAACCCATTGGATATCTAGGTTTAAATCTTACATCTTTTACCCTATGTATCTCCACAAATGGAAAATCAAACTGTAAAAGAAATCATAAGTTTATTCTTTGAACAATAAAACCTGAACACTTGTCTAAATTTCTAAATATCAATTTCATTTATATTCATATTCATTTTAGAAGAAGTAAAATGTGTTAATTGTAAGTTAGTAAGTCACACACAGTCTAATCCCAGTGTATGATTATGAAAGTTAATGTTAAAATACTTCTATAACATGACACATAAATAAATATTGTGTATCAACAAAGGTATCGATCGATGCAAAGTAAAAACTATAGCTCATATTGTGACTAAAAACTAAATGTCTTAGAATAACACTAATGAACCAAAAAATAGACATTTTTTTTACAGATATAACTCAAAAGTCAGCAATAGTATATTTTTTAGTATATTTTTTATGATAAACTTGTACTATTATTATTGAACTCAAATCCTTCTTTCTGTTTTCTTTAATCTTAAAACAGTTTCCATTATACTTTAATTTATTAATAAAATGTTATATTTACCTGATTTTTATGGTTTCCATGACGTTTCAGATATCTTATAAAATCCCTTCGTGAGCAGTCTTTAACTAGAACTAACTCCATAGCACCATCAGATAAATGAGTAAATTTACTGAGCCCCTCAGGAGCCACCTCACAATTGCCTGGTATACTATATAACCCAACATGATAGTAACTCCCCTTGCAGGCTTTCCATGGATTGTCTTCTAACACTTCCTCTGAGAGTTGTTCAGTATCACTTAAACCTAAATAGATCAATAAGTCAATAGTTTATAACATTGGTTGAAATGCTTTTGATTTTCTCATCAAATCACGTGTAAATAAAATCCTGTAAATTCTTTTCTCTGATACTGTACAACAGAAGGTGGTGTTAAGACATAATCATTGTCAATGAAGTTGCATCAACTCAAAGGGGGAAAGTGTACAAAAAAATATAGTTTCTTCCATTTTCTACTTAATTTACATTCAAAGTCAATGTTATCAAATAAATACTTATCCAAAATTATACAATTTGTAATCCAACAGTAATAATTCCCTCATCAGATATGCACACACTGAAATGTCTTGCCTTCATTACTAATCATTGATATTATGTTGATAGTCCTAAGTATAAAGCTTTATTTAAACTGTCACATAAACTTAACATTAACCAAGGTAACTAAACAAAGACCAATGAACCATGAAAATGAGGTCAAGGTCAGATGAACCATGCCAGGCAGACATGTATAGCTAACAATTCTTCCATACAACAAATATAGTTGACCTATTACTTATAGTTTAAGAAAAATAGACCAAAACACAAAAACTTATCACTGTGCAATGAACCGTGAAATTGAGGTCATGGTCAAACAAGAGGCTCTCAAGAGCCTGAATCGCTCACCTGGTAAACAATGCCTTAAATATGATGAACAAATTGTGAAAAAATTGTCATTAAAGGACAATAACCCCTCAAGGGGTCAATTGACAATTTTGGTCATATTTAACTTATTTGTAGATCTTACTTTGCTGATCATTTTTGCTGTTTACAGTTTATCTTTATCTATAATGATATTCAAGATAATGACCAAAAACTGCAAAATTTCCTTAAAATTACCAATTAAGTGGCAGCAACCCAACAATGGTTTGTTTGATTCGTCTGACAATTTCAGGGCTGATAGATCTTGACCTAATGAACATGTTTACCCCATGTCAGATTTGCTCTAAATGCTTTCGTTTTTGAGATATAAGCCAAAAACTGCATTTGACCCCTATGTTCTATTTAAAGTAAGGGCGGCCATGTTTTTTGACGGATCAAAAATCGAAGCACACACTTTGTGCAGGATAATCTAAGGAACTATCATGCTAAGTTTCATCCAAATCCATTCAGTAGTTTCAGAGGAGAAGATTTTTTAAAGTTAGCAAATATGATGAACAAATTGTGAAAAATTGTCATTAAAGGACATTTACCCCTTAAGGGGTCAATTGACAATTTTGGTCATATTAACCTATTTGTAGATCTTACTTTGCTGATCATTTTTGCTGTTTACAGTTTATCTTCATCTATAATAATATTCAAGATAATGACCAAAAACTGCAAAATTTCCTTAAAATTACCAATTAAGTGGCAGCAACCCAACAATGGTTTGTTTGATTCATCTGAAAATTTCTGGGCTGATAGAAATTGACCTAATGAACATTTTTACCCCATGTCAGATTTGCTCTAAATGCTTCCGTTTTTGAGATATAAGCCAAAAACTGCATTTGACCCCTATGTTCTATTTTAAGTAACGGCGGCCATGTTTTTTGACGGATCAAAAATCGAAGCACACACTTTGTGCAGGATAATCTAAGGAACAATCATTTTAAGTTTCATTCAAATCCATTCAGTAGTTTCAGAGGAGAAGATGTTTGAAAAATTGTTAACGACGACAGACGACGACGACGGACGCCAAGTGATGAGAAAAGCTCACATGGCCTTTTAGGCCAGGTGAGCTAATAAAACCTGTGGGACCGATATATAGATCATAAAATATTTCCAAACACCAAATATAGTTGACCTTTGGCATATAGTATTAGATAAAAAGGCCAAAACTCAAAAACTTAACTTTGACCACTGAACCATGAAAATGAGGTCAAGGTCAGATGACATCTGCCCGCTAGACAGGTACACCTAACAATCATTCCATACAACAAATATAGTAGACCTATTGCATAAAGTATGAGAAAAACAGACCAAAACACAAAACCTTAACTATAACCACTCAACCATGAAAATGAGGTCAAGGTCAGATGACACCTGCCAGTTGGACATGTACACCTTACAGTCCTTCCATACATCGAATATACTAGCCCTATTGCTTCTAGTATCTGAGATATGGACTTGACCACCAAAACTTAACCTTGTTCACTGATCCATAAATTGAGGTCGAGGTCAAGTGAAAACTATCTGACAGGCATGAGGACCTTGCAAGGTATGTACATACCAAATATAGTTATCCTACTACTTATAATAAGAGAGAACGTAACATTACAAAAAATTTTTACTTTTTTTTCAAGTAGCCACTGAACCATGAAAATGAGGTCAAGGACATTGGACATGTGACTGACCGAAACTTCGTAACATGAGGCATCTATATACAAAGTATGAAGCATCCAGGTCTTACACCTACTAAAATATAAAGCTTTTAAGAAGTAAGCTAACGCCGCCGCCACCGTAGCCGCCGCCGGATCACTATTTCTATGTCAGAATTTACACGACAGTATACATTAAAAGCCTAATATCACCAAATATACATTTCAGTATGTCATATATTCTTTCTATTACAGATGAGGTTATATAAAGTGAATACTGGTAATCACAGATATAACTATTAACACTGGAATAAGTTACTGAGGTACAAAATATTCAAAATCAGTACTATTATTCTTGATATTAGGAGTACTTACTATTAAAATCATTACTATTATTACTAGAATTAAATGGTTGTACTATACATTCCTCCACTACATCAGACGTATTGTCATCTTGTTTACTTGCATCTACCGGTACACACACATCACATCTGGGTAAAATACAAAAAAAAAGTACATCAAATATGGTTAAGATTTGTCTTCTTTAATTCGTATTTAAATTCTGAAAGTTTTTCTTTTTGGTAAATAATCTCAATGTATACATGTAAAGCCACACATCAGTTTCATGTTCATTTTCCAAAAGAATTTTAAGCTGTGAAGTTGACAAGTGAAATGCATAGGGGGATCCAGGGGGCCCGCCCCCCCCCCCCCCCCCCCCCTTTGTGGGAAAAATTTGGTTGATTATATAGGGAATCACTGAAGCATGACCGGAGCGGCCCCCCCCTTAGGTCAGTCAGTGGGCCCCCTTATGAAAAGTTCTGGATCCCCCACTGAAATGATACAACATTAAGTAAATATATCAAAGAAAGTTCACTGACCATTTTCAACTTTAAATTTTGTAACTCTTTTTGATATTTTCAACACAATGCTTTTACATTTTTTCTCAGTATTTTCAACAAAATGATTTTCAATGTAAAAAATGCACATCACAATTGCATGTCATTGAACAAAATGTTTTCAGTTTCTTCAAATTCACTCCATCCCATAAAAAAATGACACATAAATTTTCTATTGAATGCTAATACTTACCCTGTACGACATACAGTATACTGCTGTTCACCAGAGAGAGGGTCTGCAGGGAGATATTCTATATCACATTCATACATTCTGTTATGTAAAGCAAATGAAGTTAGTTAGGCTAATGAGTTATGTTAAATCTAATTCCTAAATTTTCCAAAAGTTCATACATCTAAGACTGCATGTATTAAATTATATGGTTTCCAAAATTCCTTGAGTAAGAATTAAAAGTTTCCTCTTGAAAATGTGTTGACCACTGGTGTTGTGTGTACAAATGGTGAAAATTATTGCAGGGATTAGCAAGCAAAAAAAAACTATTGCAAGACTAAACAGAAGACAAAACATTCAGGTTTTTGTTGTTTTATTGTTTTAAATTTTTAATAATACCCATATCTTCTCCAACTTCCAACAAAGACAAATTGATTCTAAAATGAGGTTACAATATTTGTTGCAGATAAAATTTTGTTAAAACCCCCAACTAGATTTACAAGCAACAAAAACTTTCAAATTGTACACATCAATGTTAAATTGGAGATATCTGTTTCATATTTTGCACTGAATAAGGGGTAATGTATCATCATTTTTTACAATGTATGCTACCTATCTATGAGAAAATAAGACTAAGGCAATTTTATTGTTATCCTATCTATAGGCAAAAACTAAATGTTAATACCTGACAAACATGTGATAATTAATAATACTATGCAGTCCTGAACAGTGAACTGTGCATTCTATGGATATCAGTTATAAAACCTACCTGAATTTAGATTTACTAAGTGCTTTAACTACTGCAGCATCTAATCCTTTACTACCAAGTCCTACACGGTTATATTTTTTGGCTAATTTGAGAACATTTCCAGCAAAGCCATATTGGCATATAAAACCCCATTGTAAAAATTTATCTTTGTGGAAAATTGAAATAACATCTACTGCAGCTGTTCTACCTGTTAGAGAAAATTAAATTCAGTCAAACTAGGATTTAATAATATTATAATATGTTTTTGTAACAATAATGAATAATATTTTTAAAGTATCAAAATTAAAACTAAAACAGGTTAATGAGCAGATATTGTTGTCTTGCTAAAAATGTTTAATTAAACAACAAAATCTCATCAGATCTAAGGAAGATAATTCATCAAACAAATCGTCGACGTATACATATATTTTTGGTTGTACTCCTATCAACAAAAAGTTTCCAAAGAATAAAAAAAACAAAGAAAGACAGATAAACGTAAATCTGTCTCATTGTTAATAAAGCAACTCTTAAAACTATGATCCATTTCAAACCATCTACATGCGAGAAAATAAACGAAGTACTTGGCCTTTTTTAACAACTTACCTAGTATAATATTGATTGCAGCACTAACTGGATCTAACTGACCTAATACTGATTTAGCAGCCTGATTTGTGGTGCCTGAAAAATACAATTAATTTCATCATTAATACAAAGAAAAACTTTCCCCAGCGCCAGTAAGCAGAGATCAGACTCACTATCACCTACTTCTGTACAATAAGATTGCCTAACTCTAGACATATATTGTTTGTCTTCATCAGGTAAATATTTACAAGAACTTAAAAAATGTTGGGACGGACGACCTGCTTACTTACATAAAACACAACACTTTATTTGACCACCAGTTCTTATACTACCTGTCTTCTTTGCACTTCTGTCAAAATGTTTGTCTTTTATTGACGCCCGTAAAACCTTGGCTTCAGAGGCTGAATGAATTTCATCAAGTAAACTATCAAGTGCCTGTGAAATTTCTGGTTTCAAAGAAGCTAATGTTTTTGACCGTAATTCAGTTCCATATCGCTGCTTCACTAGGTTGGGCAAGTCATGATTTATAAGTCTTAACCAAGTAAGTACAATTAGGTTTTCCAAAGAAGGCGATAGTTTTCCGTCGGCTTGAGGTACTTCTCCGTGGTGATGAATATTGCCACAGGCATGAAGCAAATTGTCTTCAATAAAACTAGCTAATCGCTGAAACAAGTCCTGAGGACGCTCATTTGGTTCCAAAAAGATGCTATTAAAATCAAGAAAGTGTCAACCAGTAGACTGAAATCCGTAGTGTAGACGAATTGACTGCCAAATAGAATTAATTGATGTCGAATTCTTAATTATAGTGTTTCTTGAAATAATTGGACAGTAATTTGCTATTTGCCCTAGCATAAGGTCCAAATGTGTGCACTTTTGGGCTGCTGTTTGTCGGTTAGCTTCGGTAACCTCCTCGCCATCGTTAGCAATGCCACGCAAAGGATTGGCGTTGGTTTTCTTCAGCCATGTAAATCCATCAACAAGGAATGATGCAAAGTTTTGATCAAGGGACAAGTTATATTGTAAGTTTTGTCTCCAAGCTTCAAAAGATGTTATTGTTTCAACTTTTGCGAGTGACCATTGTTTTGTAAAGATCAGTTAAGTCCAACAATAGAAAATGTTGTAGTGTTAGTCAAAATAAATAACAAATTTTTCTGCTCACCATTTACTTGAGTGGAATAATGTTCAAATTCTTGTATTATTTGAGATGTGGGTTTCATAAACCGCTGCCACCACGCCAGTAAGCAGAGAAAACTATAACACATGTGATCGTTAATTAATAATTTAATAATGATCGTGAGGCAGTAAACAATAAAGGGAAATAACCCATCAATAATCATACATGTATATGACACATGGTATAAGGGAGATAATACAAATCAATACATGTAACAATCAATACAATACATTGGTGCAGAAATCATTATTTACAAGATGAAAATTAAACCTCATCATTAATTTTCAAAAGATGTCAGCGAAAAAAGAAATGTATGATGATGAATAATGATTGATGGCTGATTAACATCCAGTGACATAAATATATTTTCAGGACGAAAACATTCTAATGTTATATGAATATTGATCCTGCTTTGCACTTGACTGACACGCTGAGATGGATTTTTAAAACGATAGTGCTACAAGGTAAGTCTGCAGGAAGACATGTCACCCTACCTGAACACAGTATTTTGACTCCTAGCTGGCCTGTTTTTGCTCTCTTTTATGCTGCATGCTTTGCTGAGAAGCAGCACATACTTATTTAATAATAAACAAAAATCCAGAAGTTGCTTACCAAATTTCTGAAGTAACTTGGACCTTTGACCTCAAAATATAAAGGGTCTTTGTCATGTGCCCAATGAAATTGGTCAAGTTTTAACAAACGGTTCAAAATGTGGAAACAAAGATTTTGCCCAATTCTCTTTCAATCAATAGCTACAGTGACTTAGTCTTTTGAACTACATGTATAGCTATTAACTTTAGTTCTGGTTATTCTCCACCCAGGGCCCATTATAGAGCCAACTTTAGTTCATAATTTGGAGATACAGGTCAAAAGAAAAGAAAACATCAATAAACTCTTCGCCAAAATTTCAATCTACTAAAGTTGTTTTTACCTTAACAAGTTAACAGAAAAATAAAGGACCTTGACATTTCATTCTCATTCTTTTATCCTAGTTTCAATCTTATTGTTTTGTACTTCACAATGAAAACAAAAGACCATAATTTGAAGAGTCTAAATTTCACTGAGGACAATACAATGATCTTACTGTGAGTAAATACATTGGTCAGGCCTGTTTATTACCCACCTGTAGGGATAATTCCCAATGGAATATGACATCTTGCTGGCGTCAATCCATTTTTGAGATATATATGTTTTGAAGCTTGTATTTTATTCAGTAATGCTGTGGTCACTTTACTAACTGTACCATCTCCACCAACACAGCAAATACTAAAAAAGAAAAATTACTTCATCAAAAGAATTAGATAACAAAAGATTAGATCAAAATATTACTTCAAGGTCTGCTGGTTATACCATTGGTAAGCTTAAAATTGTGCACAAACAGTAATTCAATTTCAAACAAGCATAATCATGAGAATAAGGTACATATAAAAAGTTCCTGACATAATTCGTCTTTACACTATAAAGGTAAAAAGGTCACAACTTACCAATCATACTGATCTACTTCTAAATGTATCATTTCCTGTTTCACATATTCATTATGCTGTATCTCTGTGAAAAAAGAGGAGATGAAATGTACCAATTCAATTTAAGAGAACTAGTCCAGGAATAAATTATCCAAATATGATATCTTTCTTGCAGTAGAAATTTGATTTCCATGCTTACAGAGCTTGCATTTAGATCCTCACTACAATTTTGTTAGTGAGCAAGAATTAAAACTTAAAACAAATAAAATTGTATTGCTTTAAATGTCCAGCCTTTGAATTGTTCTTACACAGAAAAACACCTGGCTGAGCATTGTCATATTTTAATAATTTCAATGCAAAACTAATGATAACTTTTCATGTTTTGTCCACTTTGTGTGCTTTAACATTGCTCTAGCTGTCATTAATCTTACCTAAAAAGCATAATATTATACCGGTAGCATAAATCTGCTATAAAAACAAATTGTAAATACAACTGTAATTGTTTGGTCATTATAATCATTGCTCTTTTTAAATAATGTTCTTTTCATATGTTATTGAAAAATTTTACATAAATGTTTGAATTAGATGTGTTTAAATCTCAGCACTTTAACCTCAGTGCCAAATAAACTAAATATGACTACAGCTGAAATATTCCATTTTGTGTATATTTAGCTGCAACTTAACACTTTTTAAATTTGATTGTATTCAACAGTTCTTATTATTTAAAAGATGTGACATATACCTGTAGAATCAACAATTAAATTGGCTGCCTCAAACAGGTGCTGAATTTTCTGTTTGTAGATATTACTACTGTTATGTGGTCCAGCATGACTTTGTATATATAACTTCATTGATTTAGGTCGTTCTTTTATAGCTGAAAATGAAACAGAAATATTTGAATGAGTCTGTTAGTCTTTAGCTGAATGCAAAATATACTTGCATAAAAAATAAATTTTTGTGATAGATTCATTCACTGATTCAGTTTGGATGCGGTTTTCACCGACAATATCAGCTATTAAAATACTTTTACATGTAGATTGAAGTACTGAACTATTAAAAAATTTCACAGCATTCAAGCAAACTTTATATAGCTCTACATGTTCTGTAAAACTGTTGCCTTATATATTACGATTTGACAATTGTTTTGTTTTGTTTATTAGTGTACATTTTGTACTTTGTACTACATGTATTTTGATTTTCAGCTAAAATAAAAATTTCACTGCATAGTCAATTTTGTGTGCATGACTTGATATGTATGTTTTGTTTTACTTGTTGTTATGTTGGTTTTAAAAACTCTTCAGAGCTTATGTTTGTAATTGCTATGGTTATACCGACTCTAAATAAAGCTTTATGTCTTATTATGGTCAATGCTATATCATATACATGTACATGTATGTATCCCTTAAATACCTGGGACATGACAATTAAGTATCAAATCTATAATTAAAGGACTTCTTTGGAATGTACGTGTACATGTATGCTAAATCACAAACACATTTGGTGTCAATCCTTTCAACCTGGGGTGTCCTATCATGAATGAAGTCTGCCCAGCATGTCATGGTTTATCCTTTTTTGAGTGCAAGACAAAAGTCAACTCTCTCTATTAATTTGAAGTGTTTTTACCCCTGACCATAAATGAAAAATATCAGCTATACTCTATGCTAATTGTCTCTTTCTACAGTTTGTACTAAATACTTGCACATTAAGCTTTTGAATAATAGGATTTTCTGTAATTCTTACCATCTAAATAATCTGTTATTTTCTCACATATTCTTTACAAATTTTTTCACTTGGATGTTCCAGTTCTATAATTCTTTCCTTTAATTATTTGGACCAAAGACTTGATAGGCATATATAGTAAAACCTTGACACATGCCCTCTCCTTCATGTTGTCCTGTTGTTTTTCTGCGTTTAATCTTTACACCTAAAATATCCTCAAGAGGTAAACCTCTTCAGCAACTCCCTTTTTCTTTTTAAATAGTCCCTTTGATCTCACACCTGCAATACAATCAGAAAATTATGAATACATATCGTTATATAATTTACTACTATATAAATAGTGAGCACTTTTTTAAAGCTTCTCTACCAGGAAAAATTTTCACTCTTCTTTGCATTTTATTATAATAGAAGTAATAGATTTGTTTACACATTTCTTTTATAAATACATGTGAACTCACTGCATCCATGTATTTTAATATTTTAATCAAATAGACTAATTTACCATTGAATTTTAATGTATGAAAAGAAGTATTAATTTTACAGGTACAATGTATCTGCTATCAGAACAAGCTAAACATATTATGTTACATTTGTATGTAATTTATTATCAATAGATCTTGGCTCTGATTTTTTTTTCCTGAAAATGTTCTGACATGAGTGATATAGAAAATATCAGATACCTAAAAGCAAAAGTGATTGTTATTGTTCAAGTGTCAACTCTATTCTTAGGTCAAGAATTTCAAATCCCAGGTCAGGCTTCATAGATTTCTAAATAGTGACATAGCTTCCTTTAAGGGCATACAATACAGCTACAGGGAGGTAATGACGTTGGTAATTTTTTGGTTATGTCAATCTGCCAGATATCGGAAAAAGATAAATTTTTGGAGTGATTTTTTTCATTAATTTGAACAAGTATACCCCTCTTTTTAAATTGATGTTTGACTTGATACTGTTTTTTTTATTTTTCAGTTTTTAAAAAGGAGAAATCACAAATGATTATTTTTTTTAAAGAAAATAGCAAAAAATGCCACTTTAAAATTATCTTAGTTTCAAACATAAACCAACATCTCTTGAAGACACACTTTGATCTAACACTGGTGACTTAGCTCTAAGGCTTTAAATGACTATCCTCTCATTAAATAGGGAATACTCTACTCCACTAGATTATCATTTGGACCATCATGGGACTTAGCAAATACATTTCCAACCAATATCGGCAATAAATATATAATTTTAATGAAGTTGCCTTAAAAAAATGATTAATTAGCATTACGCACTCGATTGTGCGTGTTTTTCTTATTCCATGGGATACTGCACATATACAAAATATTGATTATGTTTCATATTGATAACTTAGTGGATGTTAAAATATCATACCCTTATTGCCGCTGACACTGACCCAGCTGATGTTCCCATTTGCCAATGAAAGGGTCACATCAAACCCGTCTTCGCGAATATCAAAAATGTTTGTCACGTCTTCTTCTGAGACAAATGGGTTCGCGAAAGCTCCAGTGTGTTTAGGAATTGGCATTCCATCATCTGAATAAGTATAATCTACCATTTCTATAAAGGAGAAAGTGATGAGAAACGATAATGGTCAAAATACATCGGAAGTTCAAAATTTATCACGGACTGTCGAAATTACTGAGTTGTGATTGGCTAAAATTAATGACACGCTTCGTTAAATAAAGTTGTCATAGGAATTGTGTCAACAATTATTGTGCGTTGATTAATAGTCATAAAAATCAATTATCTGAGAAAAAAATTATGAAAAACAACTCAATTAACTAATGTGAATAAGCAAACGCGTGTCAGTGTGTCCAGAAATAATTTTCAACGTATAATATTTTTACAGGTGCCCCTTTTTTTTCTATTTTTTTCTGTTGTATTTTTTTTTTAAAGGAAATATTCCTGTAATATTTTCACTTTCTTAATTTGTTTTTGCTCTTTTTGATACGATGTTACAATAAAACTAGATGAATTTTTTACCTTCATCATAATCTGGGAGTGACAATAAAAAATTATATCATAGCTGCAGGGGTGGAACCAGCCATTTTAAAAGGGGGTCCTAACCCAGGACAAAGGGGGTGGGGTTTCCAACTACATGTCCCCATTCAAATGCATTGATCGTCCATAAAAAAGGGGGTTCCAACCTGGATCCACCAATGGAGCTGGGACTGTAATACTAACTTTCAGGGAGGATACACTTAGTTGTGCGCACAATTTTTGCTATTTATTACTGTAAAGCTAGCTCTAATAGTTTGTTAAACAATGGCAAGGAAAAACATGAGAATAAAAAAAAAATCTCAATATATTTCAGGGACAATAGCTCAGAAAAAGGTGTGCAAAATTTTTATGGAAGACAGAACTTGTTGTGCTGAACATTTTTAATGCATTTTTTTCTCTAATTTTAATACTATAGTTTAAAAAAATATATTAGCCAAAACTGGGGGCCACTATGTTCGATCTGAAGACAAGGTTACCATATAGGTAAATCAACCTGAACAAAATCAAAAACTTTGTAATTGACATCCTATAGATGAAGCAGACAAACTTTGATTTGAATTCATAAAGCAGTTTTATGCGTTAACTTTTCTACATTGGCTCGAGGTATAGGGGGAGGGTTGAGATCTCATAAACATGTTTAACCCTCCGCATTTTTGCGCCTGTCCCAAGTCAGGAGCCTCTGGCCTTTGTTAGTCTTGTATTATTTTAATTTTAGTTTCTTGTGTACAATTTGGAAATTAGTATGGCGTTCATTATCAATGAACAAGTATATATTTGTTTAGGGCCCAGCTGAAGGACGCCTCTGGGTGCGGGAATTTCTCGCTACATTGAAGACCTGTTGGTGACCTTCTGCTGGTTTTTTTTTCTATGGTCGGGTTGTTGTCTCTTTGGCACATTCCCCATTTCCATTCTCAATTTTATTATGTATTGTAATGCGTTTACTTTTCTACATTGGCTAGAGGTATAGGGGAAGGGTTGAGATCTCATAAAAGTGTTTAACCCCGCCACATTTTTGCGCCTGTCCCAAGTCATGATGATAAAACAGTCTAGCCATAAATCAAGGTTCAATACACCATTTTTTCTTAAATGTGCTGTATACCAAGTCAGGAATATGGCAGTTGTCATCAAATAGTTTGTTTCTGTGTATGTTGCATTGGCGTTTGTTTTTGTTGCACTTCAGTGTTTATGTTGTTCCATTGTTTTCCTCTTATAGTACATGTGTTTCCCTCAGTTTTAGTTTGTAAGAGGGTTTGTTTTCTCTCAATCGATTTAGGACTTTTGAACAGTGGTATATACATTGTACTACTGTTGCCTTTACCTCAAACATACAGTCACCTTTTCAATTTATGGAAAGAACTCCATTTCTTATTCATAAGCTGGGTAAGGTTAGTCAAATAATTGCACTGAGAAAAAATATAATTCAAATTTAAACAATGATGATTCCGATGAGAAAAGTGGTAGCTGTCAATAATGGGAAGGTTGAGATTTCACTTGACATGATTAACCCTGCTGAATTTTTGCGCCTGTCCTAAGTCAGGAGCCTATGGCCTTTGTAAGTCTAGTAAGATTTTTTATTTTAGTTCATTTATATGTTTTGGAGCCAGCTGAAGCCTGCAGCAGCAGGTGCAAGGTTTTTCTCGCTGTGTTGTTTCTTGACATTCTCAATTTCATATTGAATATGGTGGCATATAGATTCCATTGAAATCAGTGAATATAAGAAACGGGAAAATATAGAAACCAAATTATAAGTCAGTTTTAACATTTATTGCACAAATAATATTTTTTTATATTACAGTTCAAAGTTTCATCTTACAAAAAACAAGAGTATGAGCTTAAATACGAAATGATAAGTTACCAAGACAAAATACATTTGTAAATTTTGGTCTCTAACATAATTAAAACAATCAATAATATAAAAATGACAAACCTGCAACAGTCAGATGACCAATTTCATGTCATAGTCATTCCTAAAAATCCGGGATTAAATCACTTAAATGACAAGTGATTTCCTTAGTTATGGCTTAATATTGTTTTTCATATTGACATTTCTCGTATCACAATCAAAAGAGTGAGACATCAATAAAGGATACCACAAATGCAGAGAATATTTACCTTTTAGAGAACCTTACAATTCTTGAAAAATGGATACAATTTTATATCTGTTTTCATTATTTCATTTCACTATTGATAAAATCATAAAAGGCTCACTTATATTAATATCAATGTGTAGTTGATATTCAATTATTACAGATTATGAAAACTTCAAATACCAGTATCAAAGGTGACTGAGGCCACACTAAAAACTCCTGAAATCACATAAAAAAACAATGGGAACATGTCCAAATTGTTTAGGAAACTAAACTTTGAGTACCAGGTACAATTGACATCTGCAATGTTTGGTCAACTGACAAAACCAAGCAGGAACTAACAGAAAAATCATTGATTAAAACAAAAGTTCAAGTATTGGATGTTAACCCTAATTTAGTATGGCCCTTATAGTTAAGAAAATGTAAAGCTATTGAGACATTTCTTATACATCTTGACATGAAGAGACTAAAAGGAAATCTTCATTAAGATCAGATGAACTAAAAATAGTAGACAACTTTCGAGTTCGATGCATTTCCGTCAAAAACTCTGGTTTTAGTGAACGTCATTTGTGCGTTTAGGGGCGTCATCACTTCCGTTTCAATGTTGAGCGAGTGGTTGGAAAACTATAATTCTATATTGTACGAATTATTCAGCAAATTAAATTCTCAAACTTGACAATCAGCACTGCTGTCATTAGGGAATTGTCATTAAGTGACTACAGAACAACCATTATGTCTAGTTTATCCTGCACAACGACAATCACTAAGACGCTTGATGAACGTAAATAGTGCAGGGATACAGGCGATCCCCTCTATCTGGTAAATGACGTCATAAAGGCGTGCATAATTGACGAGTTTTTGCCGGTGACGGATGAACTCGAAAGTGGTCTATTCGCTCAGGTTTTCTTCAGAAATGTCATTAGACACTCATACCATAAGCTGCATAGGAAATTAAGAAACCTGATTTACCTGCACAATTGTTGACATTACACAATAAGAGGCCTCAATGACTCAGAAAAAAACTTGCTATTCAACTATATCATGCAATTTTTTTAAACATGAGAAACTTCAGATTGTAAATGAAAATGTGTCGAAGGGTATCACCCTTACAGTTAATGATATTTACAAATGAAACAAATGAGAAACAAACATATGACAGAAAATATATATGGGGAATGAAACAAATATTTCTTGATGGAAAATATGCTCCACATAAACTATGACATTTTTTTAAGTTCAGATAAGTGCCAAATCCTAAGCAAACCCATAAATTGTTACAAGTTCACATCATAATGTACCAATTTTAAAGTTGCTGTGACTACAACTTCAAGGTAAACTACATTAAAAACAACTTTAGCCTAATACATGACTGATGGACAGTCTTTCCCAACTCCCACCCTAATAATTGATGGATTAAGACACTTTGTTTCATACCTTTTACTGTAAATTCAGAAATTTTTCATACGACTTAAATAGGATTTTTCTCAATATCGCAAAAATTAAAATCGCATTTTAGTCTGAAATGACAAAATTGCAGTAATAAATGAACGCAATAATTTCTGAATTTACAATATTATTATCACATAAAATTTACAACCAGCAGGTATAATGAGGATAATGGATGCATACATTATATACATATTTACAAAGGTCTGTACAATTTTACAAAGAGGGGTATGTACATTAATAACTAAGTCACACTTATCTACTTTTCAGTTGAATGGGTCTGCATTAAAAATTTTGGATAACACAGTTTCAATTTGTTTATTTCTAATTATGGGCTATATTTCACTATTTTGAATTGGAGCATGAAGTCCTTTTTTGTGTCATACAGAAATTTAAGCAACATTGTCTGAATTTTAAGGAGAAACAGGTTTTCGTCATAAGTATTACATAAATATAAATCACATTCCGTGTACTATTATTGAACAAATTTCAGGAAAAAAGGAAATGAAAAAAGATTAATCACTCATATGGCCTTGCAATAAATCTAAACAAAGAATGAAAGTAGTGTGATTTGTTTAATCACTATTCTTTTTACTGTGCCTATTACACAGCTTTCTATAGACATCATTTTTCTATATTATTGATCAATTCACCTAAAATCAAATGGAACTGAAAAAATACAAATAAAATCATTTATTGATGACTAGTTAATTTTTAGCACTTGTAGAAACAATTCCTCTGACATTGTATTGCATCAGTAACCCTATTTTTGCAAAATTAACTGCTTCAGATATTTTTTCATCAAACACAAATCATGGCACATTAAACTTTTTATGATAAATCTATCTTTAGGATTTAAATTGTCTTCATCAGCAACAGATAGTTAGAATAACATCCTATCAATTACTGATTGTCTTTCAAAAACAAAATCAGAAAAATGCTGACATATTTGTATCTTTGTAAATGATTCACAAAGACGTTAATACATACAAGTACTTCAAACTATAATTGTTATTTTCATATAATCTTAACAATCATCAACAAATAGGAACTGGCATATACATTGTACATATTAATAATAAGATTCCGATGTACAACAGTTACAAAGATTTTCAGTCACTAAATGAAGATAAGTACTTGCCATAATTAGTTTACATCAATATGTAATTATGCTGACTTTAACAATAAATTTCTGAAGTAATATTTAGATTTTCATTAAGAAAACTTAACAATTGGCTTCCTTTTTAAAAATAAATCCAGAAAATATACAGGTATTAGCACTTATAACAGTTTCTACAAAAAAGTTTAGTCAGCCATACATTTTTCTACCCTCTTTTTATTTTGAAACTATTAGAATTCAACCAAACAAGATAACAGACAAAAATCCAAAAAGCAAAGAATTCTATTCCAACACTTGAAAATGATTCATTTTAACTGTCAAAGCATCCTTCAAATGTAGGACCTCAGTATGTTTAATCCTGTGATATTCCCATGATTATTAAGAAATCTTAATCAGACTGATTTTTTTTAGACAGATCTATTTTTCACCAGATTTCAACTATAAACAAAATAAGATGATAATGGTCTGTCATCTTTCTTTAACTTTGACCCAACTTATTATCTTCTGACTTAACCATAGATTCCATTGTTAGTCACAACAAATGTACCAGTACTTTATCACAATAATCCAAGCATTTTTCCACTCAAATTGGGACTTTGAACGATTCAAGCCTCAAACTTGTGAGATCTCATGTTGATATGGTCTTTGCATCACATAAAATATTTTGAAAAATTGCACTGTCATCAATCATTGAAGTAAATTTTTCTTCACAATTTCATAGACCATTCTTCGTCTGAAATATGACATGTGTTTCTGAAAGAAAGAGAAGATTTTAGTAATGCTATTGTTGATTGTTGCATTAAAGAACTACGGTAATGTATGGTGTACCTTTCTAGTTAAGACAAGTCACATTAATCTAAAACTCATCAAGAAACTGTTTTGTTATTAAACAAGAGTAAAGTCTCTATAAATTATTAGGAGTCTTCTGTTATTTTTTTAATATGGAAATCTCCCTCCAGAGTCATGACTCATGACGGGAGTCAAATCTCCCACTTCAGCACAGAACAGTTTCAATTCTAGGTAGTTTTTCATGTAAAGATGGCAGTATATTATTAAAATATGGATAAAAGGAGATGCAGATTATACATCAATGAAACAGCAACCCTGTGACAAGAAATACCAAAAGATAATGGATATCTGTATAATGTCCAACAGCAAATTAAATACTTATGCAAAAAGAGAACATGTTAATGTTATATGAATATAAACTCTGCTTTGTACTTCATGTTAATTCACAAGGTGACAGGCAGCAGAAAGACATGTTGCCCTACCTGGACTTATTAATCTGACTCTGATCCAACCTGTCTTGACTCTCACTGCTAAATAATGTGTGCCTAGTCGAAAAGTAGCAAATACAAATTTTCAAGTCTTTGGTTTTGACAAAACAACCAATGC
>NW_027268503.1:27500-35605 GCF_963676685.1 Mytilus edulis | reverse complement strand
AACGTGTTTAACCAACCAACCAACCAACCAACCAACCATCCAACTAATCAATCAATCAATCAATCAATCAATCATGATCATGATCAACCAATCATGTTTCCGTCTCATGTGTTTAATATAGGGTCCAAGATCTTCTTTGTGTCTTTTTCCGTGTTTCAATTGACCCTACTCAACGTGTTCAACCAACCAACCATCCAACTAATCAATCAATCAATCAATCAATCAATCAATCAATCAATCAATCAATCAATCAATCATGATCATGATCAACCAATCATCTTTCCGTCTCATGTGTTTAATATAGGGTCCAAGATCTTCTTTGTGTCTTTTTCCGTGTTTCAATTGACCCTACCCAACGTGTTCAACCAACCAACCAACCAACCAACCATCCAACTAATCAATCAATCAATCAATCAATCAATCAATCATGATCATGATCAACCAATCATGTTTCCGTCTCATGTGTTTAATATAGGGTCCAAGATCTTCTTTGTGTCTTTTTCCGTGTTTCAATTGACCCTACCCAACGTGTTTAACCAACCAACCAACCAACCATCCAACTAATCAATCAATCAATCAATCAATCAATCAATCAATCAATCAATCAATCAATCAATCTGTATGACTGTTTATTCATGAGTTTATTGAAGGAGCAAACTCTCATTTATTCAAGAAAAATTGAAATTTAATATTGTTCTTACGTCACTTCTGAAAAAAAAAAATCCACATGTTCTCTGAAACTACAAGTACAAATCGACCTCAAAATTTGCAGTCAGCAGGGCATACATGTACTAAGGTTCATAAAACAACGTGGTGCCGATATCTCTCAAGACTTTTCATAGGGAAAAGAAATGGCAATGCTGTAAAAATCGCTTGCTAGGTCCGAAAATCTCAGTAAAAACCTACAATAAAATGTCCCGCTCCGAGATTGAAATATTAATCTGTGTTACAAACAGGTGCTGAAAAATGTACATTATCAGAAAATAATCAATAAATGTGTTTTAAAGTTACACCGGATCATTTAAATCCAAAACATGCACTGCTCGTGAACTGTGATGAAAATGTCAATTTCCTACAATGACAAAAGAAATTACATTGTGTACATTCCATCTCTATAGATGTTGTCTGTTTAACGTCCCGACCTAAAGAGAAATAAAAAGACTAAGTTTTCGTTATTATAAACCCGTGTCACGTGATGTCTCGTCAATCTGGCGCGCGCGCTGTACCTAAAATAAAATAAAAACTTTCCAAACTAAACATGAAACTTCTCCGGTAACAATAATATAGACCCCATACAGAAACAAACAAACAAGCAAACAATCAAACAAACAAACAAACACCCCTCCCCCATTCAATTAATTCTAAAGGGGGAAAGACCACCTACAATTGCTTTTTTAAAGCAATTGATTTATATTGTAAAAAACCTTTTTAACCATTCTGTTCCGTTAATAAAAAAAAAAAAAAAAAAAAAAATCCCGAGACCCCCTTTTTGCCCCCCCCCCCTTTTTTTTTTAACCCTCCACTTACAACTGAATGTAGGTTGTGTGCTATCTATCGCTATCAACGTAAAACGAGCGACAACTCCAGTTTTTTCCATATTATTAGGTCTTTCCACTTTTCTGTGGAAAGTCCTATTGTATTTGTTCTGATTATTATTATTATTATTATTATTATTATTATTTTTTTTTTTCTTCCGCCAAATTTTGTTCTTGCGATAAATGTTTGTTTCGCAATATGTCGCTTAGATATTTCTCATATGGTATCGTATAGTTTATGCGCTTTTAAATTTCACCCTGCTAAGCCGAACCATTTTCTTTGTGAGAGTTATCTCCCTATTCACTGTTTATCATGTGTGTGCATCTCCTTCGTAACAAAAAAAGATAGCGACAAAATTCTTTTCACAAATTGTTCGTTACATCCTCAGTAATTTTTGGCGTATTTGGATCGAAGCGATTCGATGAAATTTTATAGGAGTTATCTACCTTTACGGAATAAATTTGTCGCTATATTTTTTTAACTCATAAACCGTTAACCGTATAACCCTGGAATGTTTTTATTTGAGTCCCCTGATTCCTAATTAAGAAAATTAGGTCAAGGTCAAAGGTCAAGGTCATATTTTAGATTTTCATATGTCTTTGATTTCCCTATAATTCTTGAATGGTTATAGATACAGAAAATTTAAGCAGTGAAAAATGCTGAGTACTTCAAGGGGCAACTTTGTTACTTGATGATTGTATTGGTTTTACCATTATGTAAGGGACATAACCCCCATTGATGGTTTATAAAAAGCCATTATTAGGCAAAACTCTTAAACAAAAGGTCCTTGACACATAGGGTCTTTTGCAATGACATTGTGAAGCAATGACCTTGACAAAGGTCACAAGGTCAAAGGTCAAGGTCATGTACATATGTGATTTGGGGCACTTCTTGAAGAATTTTATGTGTGTTTGCCAACCAACCAACCAACCAACCAACCAACCAACCAACCAACCAACCAACCAACCAACCAACCAATCAATCAATCATGATCATGATCAATCAACCAATAATGATCATGATCAATCAATCAATCATGTTTCCGTCTCATGTGTTTATTATACGGTTCAAGATCTTCTTCGTTTCTTTTTCGCTGTTCAATTGACCCTAACCATCGTGTTTAACCAACCAACCAACCAACCAACCAACCAACCAACCAACCAACCAACCAACCAACCAACCAACCAACTAATCAATCAATCATCAATCAATCAATCAATCAATCAATCATGATCATGATCAATCAATCATCTTTCCGTCTCATGTGTTTAATGTAGGGTCCAAGATCTTCTTTGTTTCTTTTTCGCTGTTTCAATTGACCCTATCCAACGTGTTTAACCAACCAACCAACCAACCAACCAACCAACCAACCAACCAACTAATCAATCAATCAATCAATCAATCAATCAATCAATCAATCAATCAATCAATCAATCAATCATGATCATGATCAATCAATCATCTTTCCGTCTCATGTGTTTAATGTAGGGTCCAAGATCTTCTTTGTTTCTTTTTCGCTGTTTCAATTGACCCTATCCAACGTGTTTAACCAACCAACCAACCAACCAACCAACCAACCAACCAACCAACCAACTAATCAATCAATCAATCAATCAATCAATCATGATCATGATCAACCAATCATGTTTCCGTCTCATGTGTTTAATATAGGGTCCAAGATCTTCTTTGTGTCTTTTTCGTGTTTCAATTGACCCTACTCAACGTGTTTAACCAACCAACCAACCAACCAACCAACCATCCAACTAATCAATCAATCAATCAATCAATCAATCATGATCATGATCAACCAATCATGTTTCCGTCTCATGTGTTTAATATAGGGTCCAAGATCTTCTTTGTGTCTTTTTCCGTGTTTCAATTGACCCTACTCAACGTGTTCAACCAACCAACCATCCAACTAATCAATCAATCAATCAATCAATCAATCAATCAATCAATCAATCAATCAATCAATCATGATCATGATCAACCAATCATCTTTCCGTCTCATGTGTTTAATATAGGGTCCAAGATCTTCTTTGTGTCTTTTTCCGTGTTTCAATTGACCCTACCCAACGTGTTCAACCAACCAACCAACCAACCAACCATCCAACTAATCAATCAATCAATCAATCAATCAATCAATCATGATCATGATCAACCAATCATGTTTCCGTCTCATGTGTTTAATATAGGGTCCAAGATCTTCTTGTGTCTTTTTCCGTGTTTCAATTGACCCTACCCAACGTGTTTAACCAACCAACCAACCAACCATCCAACTAATCAATCAATCAATCAATCAATCAATCAATCAATCAATCAATCAATCAATCAATCTGTATGACTGTTTATTCATGAGTTTATTGAAGGAGCAAACTCTCATTTATTCAAGAAAATTGAAATTTAATATTGTTCTTACGTCACTTCTGAAAAAAAAAATCCACATGTTCTCTGAAACTACAAGTACAATCGACCTCAAAATTTTGCAGTCAGCAGGGCATACATGTACTAAAGGTTCATAAAACAACGTGGTGCCGATATCTCTCAAGACTTTTCATAGGGAAAAGAAATGGCAATGCTGTAAAAATCGCTTGCTAGGTCCGAAAATCTCAGTAAAAACCTACAATAAAATGTCCGCTCCGAGATTGAAATATTAATCTGTGTTACAAACAGGTGCTGAAAAATGTACATTATCAGAAAATAATCAATAAATGTGTTTTAAAGTTACACCGGATCATTTAAATCCAAAACATGCACTGCTCGTGAACTGTGATGAAAATGTCAATTTCCTACAATGACAAAAGAAATTACATTGTGTACATTCCATCTCTATAGATGTTGTCTGTTTAACGTCCCGACCTAAAGAGAAATAAAAAGACTAAGTTTTCGTTATTATAAACCCGTGTCACGTGATGTCTCGTCAATCTGGCGCGCGCGCTGTACCTAAAATAAAATAAAAACTTTCCAAACTAAACATGAAACTTCTCCGGTAACAATAATATAGACCCCATACAGAAACAAACAAACAAGCAAACAATCAAACAAACAAACAAACACCCCCTCCCCATTCAATTAATTCTAAAGGGGGAAAGACCACCTACAATTGCTTTTTTTAAAGCAATTGATTTATATTGTAAAAAACCTTTTTAACCATTCTGTTCCGTTAATAAAAAAAAAAAAAAAAAAAAAATCCCGAGACCCCCTTTTTTGCCCCCCCCCCCTTTTTTTTTTAACCCTCCACTTACAACTGAATGTAGGTTGTGTGCTATCTATCCTATCAACGTAAAACGAGCGACAACTCCAGTTTTTTCCATATTATTAGGTCTTTCCACTTTTCTGTGGAAAGTCCTATTGTATTTGTTCTGATTATTATTATTATTATTATTATTATTATTATTATTTTTTTTCTTCCGCCAAATTTTGTTCTTGCGATAAATGTTTGTTTCGCAATATGTCGCTTAGATATTTCTCATATGGTATCGTATAGTTTATGCGCTTTTAAATTTCACCCTGCTAAGCCGAACCATTTTCTTTGTGAGAGTTATCTCCCTATTCACTGTTTATCATGTGTGTGCATCTCCTTCGTAACAAAAAAAGATAGCGACAAAATTCTTTTCACAAATTGTTCGTTACATCCTCAGTAATTTTTGGCGTATTTGGATCGAAGCGATTCGATGAAATTTTATAGGAGTTATCTACCTTTACGGAATAAATTTGTCGCTAATATTTTTTTAACTCATAAACCGTTAACCGTATAACCCTGGAATGTTTTTATTTGAGTCCCCTGATTCCTAATTAAGAAAATTAGGTCAAGGTCAAAGGTCAAGGTCATATTTTAGATTTTCATATGTCTTTGATTTCCCTATAATTCTTGAATGGTTATAGATACAGAAATTTAAGCAGTGAAAAATGCTGAGTACTTCAAGGGGCAACTTTGTTACTTGATGATTGTATTGGTTTTACCATTATGTAAGGGACATAACCCCCATTGATGGTTTATAAAAAGCCATTATTAGGCAAAACTCTTAAACAAAAGGTCCTTGACACATAGGGTCTTTTGCAATGACATTGTGAAGCAATGACCTTGACAAAGGTCACAAGGTCAAAGGTCAAGGTCATGTACATATGTGATTTGGGGCACTTCTTGAAGAATTTTATGTGTGTTTGCCAACCAACCAACCAACAACCAACCAACCAACCAACCAACCAACCAACCAACCAACCAACCAACCAATCAATCAATCATGATCATGATCAATCAACCAATAATGATCATGATCAATCAATCAATCATGTTTCCGTCTCATGTGTTTATTATACGGTTCAAGATCTTCTTCGTTTCTTTTTCGCTGTTTCAATTGACCCTAACCATCGTGTTAACCAACCAACCAACCAACCAACCAACCAACCAACCAACCAACCAACCAACCAACCAACCAACCAACTAATCAATCAATCAATCAATCAATCAATCAATCAATCAATCATGATCATGATCAATCAATCATCTTTCCGTCTCATGTGTTTAATTGTAGGGTCCAAGATCTTCTTTGTTTCTTTTTCGCTGTTTCAATTGACCCTATCCAACGTGTTTAACCAACCAACCAACAACCAACCAACCAACCAACCAACCAACTAATCAATCAATCAATCAATCAATCAATCAATCAATCAATCAATCAATCAATCAATCAATCATGATCATGATCAATCAATCATCTTTCCGTCTCATGTGTTTAATGTAGGGTCCAAGATCTTCTTTGTTTCTTTTTCGCTGTTTCAATTGACCCTATCCAACGTGTTTAACCAACCAACCAACCAACCAACCAACCAACCAACCAACCAACCAACTAATCAATCAATCAATCAATCAATCAATCATGATCATGATCAACCAATCATGTTTCCGTCTCATGTGTTTAATATAGGGTCCAAGATCTTCTTTGTGTCTTTTTTCGTGTTTCAATTGACCCTACTCAACGTGTTTAACCAACCAACCAACCAACCAACCAACCATCCAACTAATCAATCAATCAATCAATCAATCAATCAATCATGATCATGATCAACCAATCATGTTTCCGTCTCATGTGTTTAATATAGGGTCCAAGATCTTCTTTGTGTCTTTTTCCGTGTTTCAATTGACCCTACTCAACGTGTTCAACCAACCAACCATCCAACTAATCAATCAATCAATCAATCAATCAATCAATCAATCAATCAATCAATCAATCAATCATGATCATGATCAACCAATCATCTTTCCGTCTCATGTGTTTAATATAGGGTCAAGATCTTCTTTGTGTCTTTTTCCGTGTTTCAATTGACCCTACCCAACGTGTTCAACCAACCAACCAACCAACCAACCATCCAACTAATCAATCAATCAATCAATCAATCATCAATCATGATCATGATCAACCAATCATGTTCCGTCTCATGTGTTTAATATAGGGTCCAAGATCTTCTTTGTGTCTTTTTCCGTGTTTCAATTGACCCTACCCAACGTGTTTAACCAACCAACCAACCAACCATCCAACTAATCAATCAATCAATCAATCAATCAATCAATCAATCAATCAATCAATCAATCAATCTGTATGACTGTTTATTCATGAGTTTATTGAAGGAGCAAACTCTCATTTATTCAAGAAAAATTGAAATTTAATATTGTTCTTACGTCACTTCTGAAAAAAAAAAATCCACATGTTCTCTGAAACTACAAGTACAATCGACCTCAAAATTTGCAGTCAGCAGGGCATACATGTACTAAAGGTTCATAAAACAACGTGGTGCCGATATCTCTCAAGACTTTTCATAGGGAAAAGAAATGGCAATGCTGTAAAAATCGCTTGCTAGGTCCGAAAATCTCAGTAAAAACCTACAATAAAATGTCCGCTCCGAGATTGAAATATTAATCTGTGTTACAAACAGGTGCTGAAAAATGTACATTATCAGAAAATAATCAATAAATGTGTTTTAAAGTTACACCGGATCATTTAAATCCAAAACAATGCACTGCTCGTGAACTGTGATGAAAATGTCAATTTCCTACAATGACAAAAGAAATTACATTGTGTACATTCCATCTCTATAGATGTTGTCTGTTTAACGTCCCGACCTAAAGAGAAATAAAAAGACTAAGTTTTCGTTATTATAAACCCGTGTCACGTGATGTCTCGTCAATCTGGCGCGCGCGCTGTACCTAAAATAAAATAAAAACTTTCCAAACTAAACATGAAACTTCTCCGGTAACAATAATATAGACCCCATACAGAAACAAACAAACAAGCAAACAATCAAACAAACAAACAAACACCCCCTCCCCCATTCAATTAATTCTAAAGGGGGAAAGACCACCTACAATTGCTTTTTAAAGCAATTGATTTATATTGTAAAAAACCTTTTTAACCATTCTGTTCCGTTAATAAAAAAAAAAAAAAAAAAAAAAATCCCGAGACCCCCTTTTTGCCCCCCCCCCCTTTTTTTTTAACCTCCACTTACAACTGAATGTAGGTTGTGTGCTATCTATCCTATCAACGTAAAACGAGCGACAACTCCAGTTTTTT
>NW_027268503.1:0-25000 GCF_963676685.1 Mytilus edulis | reverse complement strand
ACTTTTCATAGGGAAAAGAAATGGCAATGCTGTAAAAATCGCTTGCTAGGTCCGAAAATCTCAGTAAAAACCTACAATAAAATGTCCGCTCCGAGATTGAAATATTAATCTGTGTTACAAACAGGTGCTGAAAAATGTACATTATCAGAAAATAATCAATAAATGTGTTTTAAAGTTACACCGGATCATTTAAATCCAAAACATGCACTGCTCGTGAACTGTGATGAAAATGTCAATTTCCTACAATGACAAAAGAAATTACATTGTGTACATTCCATCTCTATAGATGTTGTCTGTTTAACGTCCCGACCTAAAGAGAAATAAAAAGACTAAGTTTTCGTTATTATAAACCCGTGTCACGTGATGTCTCGTCAATCTGGCGCGCGCGCTGTACCTAAAATAAAATAAAAACTTTCCAAACTAAACATGAAACTTCTCCGGTAACAATAATATAGACCCCATACAGAAACAAACAAACAAGCAAACAATCAAACAAACAAACAAACACCCCCTCCCCCATTCAATTAATTCTAAAGGGGGAAAGACCACCTACAATTGCTTTTTTAAAGCAATTGATTTATATTGTAAAAAACCTTTTTAACCATTCTGTTCCGTTAATAAAAAAAAAAAAAAAAAAAAAAAATCCCGAGACCCCCTTTTTGCCCCCCCCCCCTTTTTTTTTTAACCCTCCACTTACAACTGAATGTAGGTTGTGTGCTATCTATCCTATCAACGTAAAACGAGCGACAACTCCAGTTTTTTCCATATTATTAGGTCTTTCCACTTTTCTGTGGAAAGTCCTATTGTATTTGTTCTGATTATTATTATTATTATTATTATTATTATTATTATTTTTTTTCTTCCGCCAAATTTTGTTCTTGCGATAAATGTTTGTTTCGCAATATGTCGCTTAGATATTTCTCATATGGTATCGTATAGTTTATGCGCTTTTAAATTTCACCCTGCTAAGCCGAACCATTTTCTTTGTGAGAGTTATCTCCCTATTCACTGTTTATCATGTGTGTGCATCTCCTTCGTAACAAAAAAAGATAGCGACAAAATTCTTTTCACAAATTGTTCGTTACATCCTCAGTAATTTTTGGCGTATTTGGATCGAAGCGATTCGATGAAATTTTATAGGAGTTATCTACCTTTACGGAATAAATTTGTCGCTATATTTTTTTACTCATAAACCGTTAACCGTATAACCCTGGAATGTTTTTATTTGAGTCCCCTGATTCCTAATTAAGAAAATTAGGTCAAGGTCAAAGGTCAAGGTCATATTTTAGATTTTCATATGTCTTTGATTTCCCTATAATTCTTGAATGGTTATAGATACAGAAAATTTAAGCAGTGAAAAATGCTGAGTACTTCAAGGGGCAACTTTGTTACTTGATGATTGTATTGGTTTTACCATTATGTAAGGGACATAACCCCCATTGATGGTTTATAAAAAGCCATTATTAGGCAAAACTCTTAAACAAAAGGTCCTTGACACATAGGGTCTTTTGCAATGACATTGTGAAGCAATGACCTTGACAAAGGTCACAAGGTCAAAGGTCAAGGTCATGTACATATGTGATTTGGGGCACTTCTTGAAGAATTTTATGTGTGTTTGCCAACCAACCAACCAACCAACCAACCAACCAACCAACCAACCAACCAACCAACCAACCAACCAACCAATCAATCAATCATGATCATGATCAATCAACCAATAATGATCATGATCAATCAATCAATCATGTTTCCGTCTCATGTGTTTATTATACGGTTCAAGATCTTCTTCGTTTCTTTTTCGCTGTTTCAATTGACCCTAACCATCGTGTTTAACCAACCAACCAACCAACCAACCAACCAACCAACCAACCAACCAACCAACCAACCAACCAACCAACTAATCAATCAATCAATCAATCAATCAATCAATCAATCAATCATGATCATGATCAATCAATCATCTTTCCGTCTCATGTGTTTAATGTAGGGTCCAAGATCTTCTTTGTTTCTTTTTCGCTGTTTCAATTGACCCTATCCAACGTGTTTAACCAACCAACCAACCAACCAACCAACCAACCAACCAACCAACTAATCAATCAATCAATCAATCAATCAATCAATCAATCAATCAATCAATCAATCAATCAATCATGATCATGATCAATCAATCATCTTTCCGTCTCATGTGTTTAATGTAGGGTCCAAGATCTTCTTTGTTTCTTTTTCGCTGTTTCAATTGACCCTATCCAACGTGTTTAACCAACCAACCAACCAACCAACCAACCAACCAACCAACCAACCAACTAATCAATCAATCAATCAATCAATCAATCATGATCATGATCAACCAATCATGTTTCCGTCTCATGTGTTTAATATAGGGTCCAAGATCTTCTTTGTGTCTTTTTTCGTGTTTCAATTGACCCTACTCAACGTGTTTAACCAACCAACCAACCAACCAACCAACCATCCAACTAATCAATCAATCAATCAATCAATCAATCAATCAATCATGATCATGATCAACCAATCATGTTTCCGTCTCATGTGTTTAATATAGGGTCCAAGATCTTCTTTGTGTCTTTTTCCGTGTTTCAATTGACCCTACTCAACGTGTTCAACCAACCAACCATCCAACTAATCAATCAATCAATCAATCAATCAATCAATCAATCAATCAATCAATCAATCAATCATGATCATGATCAACCAATCATCTTTCCGTCTCATGTGTTTAATATAGGGTCCAAGATCTTCTTTGTGTCTTTTTCCGTGTTTCAATTGACCCTACCCAACGTGTTCAACCAACCAACCAACCAACCAACCATCCAACTAATCAATCAATCAATCAATCAATCAATCAATCATGATCATGATCAACCAATCATGTTTCCGTCTCATGTGTTTAATATAGGGTCCAAGATCTTCTTTGTGTCTTTTTCCGTGTTTCAATTGACCCTACCCAACGTGTTTAACCAACCAACCAACCAACCATCCAACTAATCAATCAATCAATCAATCAATCAATCAATCAATCAATCAATCAATCAATCAATCTGTATGACTGTTTATTCATGAGTTTATTGAAGGAGCAAACTCTCATTTATTCAAGAAAAATTGAAATTTAATATTGTTCTTACGTCACTTCTGAAAAAAAAAATCCACATGTTCTCTGAAACTACAAGTACAATCGACCTCAAAATTTGCAGTCAGCAGGGCATACATGTACTAAAGGTTCATAAAACAACGTGGTGCCGATATCTCTCAAGACTTTTCATAGGGAAAAGAAATGGCAATGCTGTAAAAATCGCTTGCTAGGTCCGAAAATCTCAGTAAAAACCTACAATAAAATGTCCGCTCCGAGATTGAAATATTAATCTGTGTTACAAACAGGTGCTGAAAAATGTACATTATCAGAAAATAATCAATAAATGTGTTTTAAAGTTACACCGGATCATTTAAATCCAAAACATGCACTGCTCGTGAACTGTGATGAAAATGTCAATTTCCTACAATGACAAAAGAAATTACATTGTGTACATTCCATCTCTATAGATGTTGTCTGTTTAACGTCCCGACCTAAAGAGAAATAAAAAGACTAAGTTTTCGTTATTATAAACCCGTGTCACGTGATGTCTCGTCAATCTGGCGCGCGCGCTGTACCTAAAATAAAATAAAAACTTTCCAAACTAAACATGAAACTTCTCCGGTAACAATAATATAGACCCCATACAGAAACAAACAAACAAGCAAACAATCAAACAAACAAACAAACACCCCCTCCCCCATTCAATTAATTCTAAAGGGGGAAAGACCACCTACAATTGCTTTTTTAAAGCAATTGATTTATATTGTAAAAAACCTTTTTAACCATTCTGTTCCGTTAATAAAAAAAAAAAAAAAAAAAAAAATCCCGAGACCCCCTTTTTGCCCCCCCCCCCTTTTTTTTTTAACCCTCCACTTACAACTGAATGTAGGTTGTGTGCTATCTATCCTATCAACGTAAAACGAGCGACAACTCCAGTTTTTTCCATATTATTAGGTCTTTCCACTTTTCTGTGGAAAGTCCTATTGTATTTGTTCTGATTATTATTATTATTATTATTATTATTATTATTATTTTTTTTCTTCCGCCAAATTTTGTTCTTGCGATAAATGTTTGTTTCGCAATATGTCGCTTAGATATTTCTCATATGGTATCGTATAGTTTATGCGCTTTTAAATTTCACCCTGCTAAGCCGAACCATTTTCTTTGTGAGAGTTATCTCCCTATTCACTGTTTATCATGTGTGTGCATCTCCTTCGTAACAAAAAAAGATAGCGACAAAATTCTTTTCACAAATTGTTCGTTACATCCTCAGTAATTTTTGGCGTATTTGGATCGAAGCGATTCGATGAAATTTTATAGGAGTTATCTACCTTTACGGAATAAATTTGTCGCTATATTTTTTTAACTCATAAACCGTTAACCGTATAACCCTGGAATGTTTTTATTTGAGTCCCCTGATTCCTAATTAAGAAAATTAGGTCAAGGTCAAAGGTCAAGGTCATATTTTAGATTTTCATATGTCTTTGATTTCCCTATAATTCTTGAATGGTTATAGATACAGAAAATTTAAGCAGTGAAAAATGCTGAGTACTTCAAGGGGCAACTTTGTTACTTGATGATTGTATTGGTTTTACCATTATGTAAGGGACATAACCCCCATTGATGGTTTATAAAAAGCCATTATTAGGCAAAACTCTTAAACAAAAGGTCCTTGACACATAGGGTCTTTTGCAATGACATTGTGAAGCAATGACCTTGACAAAGGTCACAAGGTCAAAGGTCAAGGTCATGTACATATGTGATTTGGGGCACTTCTTGAAGAATTTTATGTGTGTTTGCCAACCAACCAACCAACCAACCAACCAACCAACCAACCAACCAACCAACCAACCAACCAACCAACCAATCAATCAATCATGATCATGATCAATCAACCAATAATGATCATGATCAATCAATCAATCATGTTTCCGTCTCATGTGTTTATTATACGGTTCAAGATCTTCTTCGTTTCTTTTTCGCTGTTTCAATTGACCCTAACCATCGTGTTTAACCAACCAACCAACCAACCAACCAACCAACCAACCAACCAACCAACCAACCAACCAACCAACCAACTAATCAATCAATCAATCAATCAATCAATCAATCAATCAATCATGATCATGATCAATCAATCATCTTTCCGTCTCATGTGTTTAATGTAGGGTCCAAGATCTTCTTTGTTTCTTTTTCGCTGTTTCAATTGACCCTATCCAACGTGTTTAACCAACCAACCAACCAACCAACCAACCAACCAACCAACCAACTAATCAATCAATCAATCAATCAATCAATCAATCAATCAATCAATCAATCAATCAATCAATCATGATCATGATCAATCAATCATCTTTCCGTCTCATGTGTTTAATGTAGGGTCCAAGATCTTCTTTGTTTCTTTTTCGCTGTTTCAATTGACCCTATCCAACGTGTTTAACCAACCAACCAACCAACCAACCAACCAACCAACCAACCAACCAACTAATCAATCAATCAATCAATCAATCAATCATGATCATGATCAACCAATCATGTTTCCGTCTCATGTGTTTAATATAGGGTCCAAGATCTTCTTTGTGTCTTTTTTCGTGTTTCAATTGACCCTACTCAACGTGTTTAACCAACCAACCAACCAACCAACCAACCATCCAACTAATCAATCAATCAATCAATCAATCAATCAATCAATCATGATCATGATCAACCAATCATGTTTCCGTCTCATGTGTTTAATATAGGGTCCAAGATCTTCTTTGTGTCTTTTTCCGTGTTTCAATTGACCCTACTCAACGTGTTCAACCAACCAACCATCCAACTAATCAATCAATCAATCAATCAATCAATCAATCAATCAATCAATCAATCAATCAATCATGATCATGATCAACCAATCATCTTTCCGTCTCATGTGTTTAATATAGGGTCCAAGATCTTCTTTGTGTCTTTTTCCGTGTTTCAATTGACCCTACCCAACGTGTTCAACCAACCAACCAACCAACCAACCATCCAACTAATCAATCAATCAATCAATCAATCAATCAATCATGATCATGATCAACCAATCATGTTTCCGTCTCATGTGTTTAATATAGGGTCCAAGATCTTCTTTGTGTCTTTTTCCGTGTTTCAATTGACCCTACCCAACGTGTTTAACCAACCAACCAACCAACCATCCAACTAATCAATCAATCAATCAATCAATCAATCAATCAATCAATCAATCAATCAATCAATCTGTATGACTGTTTATTCATGAGTTTATTGAAGGAGCAAACTCTCATTTATTCAAGAAAAATTGAAATTTAATATTGTTCTTACGTCACTTCTGAAAAAAAAAATCCACATGTTCTCTGAAACTACAAGTACAATCGACCTCAAAATTTGCAGTCAGCAGGGCATACATGTACTAAAGGTTCATAAAACAACGTGGTGCCGATATCTCTCAAGACTTTTCATAGGGAAAAGAAATGGCAATGCTGTAAAAATCGCTTGCTAGGTCCGAAAATCTCAGTAAAAACCTACAATAAAATGTCCGCTCCGAGATTGAAATATTAATCTGTGTTACAAACAGGTGCTGAAAAATGTACATTATCAGAAAATAATCAATAAATGTGTTTTAAAGTTACACCGGATCATTTAAATCCAAAACATGCACTGCTCGTGAACTGTGATGAAAATGTCAATTTCCTACAATGACAAAAGAAATTACATTGTGTACATTCCATCTCTATAGATGTTGTCTGTTTAACGTCCCGACCTAAAGAGAAATAAAAAGACTAAGTTTTCGTTATTATAAACCCGTGTCACGTGATGTCTCGTCAATCTGGCGCGCGCGCTGTACCTAAAATAAAATAAAAACTTTCCAAACTAAACATGAAACTTCTCCGGTAACAATAATATAGACCCCATACAGAAACAAACAAACAAGCAAACAATCAAACAAACAAACAAACACCCCCTCCCCCATTCAATTAATTCTAAAGGGGGAAAGACCACCTACAATTGCTTTTTTAAAGCAATTGATTTATATTGTAAAAAACCTTTTTAACCATTCTGTTCCGTTAATAAAAAAAAAAAAAAAAAAAAAAATCCCGAGACCCCCTTTTTGCCCCCCCCCCCCTTTTTTTTTTAACCCTCCACTTACAACTGAATGTAGGTTGTGTGCTATCTATCCTATCAACGTAAAACGAGCGACAACTCCAGTTTTTTCCATATTATTAGGTCTTTCCACTTTTCTGTGGAAAGTCCTATTGTATTTGTTCTGATTATTATTATTATTATTATTATTATTATTATTATTTTTTTTCTTCCGCCAAATTTTGTTCTTGCGATAAATGTTTGTTTCGCAATATGTCGCTTAGATATTTCTCATATGGTATCGTATAGTTTATGCGCTTTTAAATTTCACCCTGCTAAGCCGAACCATTTTCTTTGTGAGAGTTATCTCCCTATTCACTGTTTATCATGTGTGTGCATCTCCTTCGTAACAAAAAAAGATAGCGACAAAATTCTTTTCACAAATTGTTCGTTACATCCTCAGTAATTTTTGGCGTATTTGGATCGAAGCGATTCGATGAAATTTTATAGGAGTTATCTACCTTTACGGAATAAATTTGTCGCTATATTTTTTTAACTCATAAACCGTTAACCGTATAACCCTGGAATGTTTTTATTTGAGTCCCCTGATTCCTAATTAAGAAAATTAGGTCAAGGTCAAAGGTCAAGGTCATATTTTAGATTTTCATATGTCTTTGATTTCCCTATAATTCTTGAATGGTTATAGATACAGAAAATTTAAGCAGTGAAAAATGCTGAGTACTTCAAGGGGCAACTTTGTTACTTGATGATTGTATTGGTTTTACCATTATGTAAGGGACATAACCCCCATTGATGGTTTATAAAAAGCCATTATTAGGCAAAACTCTTAAACAAAAGGTCCTTGACACATAGGGTCTTTTGCAATGACATTGTGAAGCAATGACCTTGACAAAGGTCACAAGGTCAAAGGTCAAGGTCATGTACATATGTGATTTGGGGCACTTCTTGAAGAATTTTATGTGTGTTTGCCAACCAACCAACCAACCAACCAACCAACCAACCAACCAACCAACCAACCAACCAACCAACCAACCAATCAATCAATCATGATCATGATCAATCAACCAATAATGATCATGATCAATCAATCAATCATGTTTCCGTCTCATGTGTTTATTATACGGTTCAAGATCTTCTTCGTTTCTTTTTCGCTGTTTCAATTGACCCTAACCATCGTGTTTAACCAACCAACCAACCAACCAACCAACCAACCAACCAACCAACCAACCAACCAACCAACCAACCAACTAATCAATCAATCAATCAATCAATCAATCAATCAATCAATCAATCAATCATGATCATGATCAATCAATCATCTTTCCGTCTCATGTGTTTAATGTAGGGTCCAAGATCTTCTTTGTTTCTTTTTCGCTGTTTCAATTGACCCTATCCAACGTGTTTAACCAACCAACCAACCAACCAACCAACCAACCAACCAACCAACTAATCAATCAATCAATCAATCAATCAATCAATCAATCAATCAATCAATCAATCAATCAATCAATCATGATCATGATCAATCAATCATCTTTCCGTCTCATGTGTTTAATGTAGGGTCCAAGATCTTCTTTGTTTCTTTTTCGCTGTTTCAATTGACCCTATCCAACGTGTTTAACCAACCAACCAACCAACCAACCAACCAACCAACCAACCAACCAACTAATCAATCAATCAATCAATCAATCAATCATGATCATGATCAACCAATCATGTTTCCGTCTCATGTGTTTAATATAGGGTCCAAGATCTTCTTTGTGTCTTTTTTCGTGTTTCAATTGACCCTACTCAACGTGTTTAACCAACCAACCAACCAACCAACCAACCATCCAACTAATCAATCAATCAATCAATCAATCAATCAATCATGATCATGATCAACCAATCATGTTTCCGTCTCATGTGTTTAATATAGGGTCCAAGATCTTCTTTGTGTCTTTTTCCGTGTTTCAATTGACCCTACTCAACGTGTTCAACCAACCAACCATCCAACTAATCAATCAATCAATCAATCAATCAATCAATCAATCAATCAATCAATCAATCAATCATGATCATGATCAACCAATCATCTTTCCGTCTCATGTGTTTAATATAGGGTCCAAGATCTTCTTTGTGTCTTTTTCCGTGTTTCAATTGACCCTACCCAACGTGTTCAACCAACCAACCAACCAACCAACCATCCAACTAATCAATCAATCAATCAATCAATCAATCAATCATGATCATGATCAACCAATCATGTTTCCGTCTCATGTGTTTAATATAGGGTCCAAGATCTTCTTTGTGTCTTTTTCCGTGTTTCAATTGACCCTACCCAACGTGTTTAACCAACCAACCAACCAACCATCCAACTAATCAATCAATCAATCAATCAATCAATCAATCAATCAATCAATCAATCAATCAATCTGTATGACTGTTTATTCATGAGTTTATTGAAGGAGCAAACTCTCATTTATTCAAGAAAAATTGAAATTTAATATTGTTCTTACGTCACTTCTGAAAAAAAAAATCCACATGTTCTCTGAAACTACAAGTACAATCGACCTCAAAATTTGCAGTCAGCAGGGCATACATGTACTAAAGGTTCATAAAACAACGTGGTGCCGATATCTCTCAAGACTTTTCATAGGGAAAAGAAATGGCAATGCTGTAAAAATCGCTTGCTAGGTCCGAAAATCTCAGTAAAAACCTACAATAAAATGTCCGCTCCGAGATTGAAATATTAATCTGTGTTACAAACAGGTGCTGAAAAATGTACATTATCAGAAAATAATCAATAAATGTGTTTTAAAGTTACACCGGATCATTTAAATCCAAAACATGCACTGCTCGTGAACTGTGATGAAAATGTCAATTTCCTACAATGACAAAAGAAATTACATTGTGTACATTCCATCTCTATAGATGTTGTCTGTTTAACGTCCCGACCTAAAGAGAAATAAAAAGACTAAGTTTTCGTTATTATAAACCCGTGTCACGTGATGTCTCGTCAATCTGGCGCGCGCGCTGTACCTAAAATAAAATAAAAACTTTCCAAACTAAACATGAAACTTCTCCGGTAACAATAATATAGACCCCATACAGAAACAAACAAACAAGCAAACAATCAAACAAACAAACAAACACCCCCTCCCCCATTCAATTAATTCTAAAGGGGGAAAGACCACCTACAATTGCTTTTTTAAAGCAATTGATTTATATTGTAAAAAACCTTTTTAACCATTCTGTTCCGTTAATAAAAAAAAAAAAAAAAAAAAAAATCCCGAGACCCCCTTTTTGCCCCCCCCCCCTTTTTTTTTTAACCCTCCACTTACAACTGAATGTAGGTTGTGTGCTATCTATCCTATCAACGTAAAACGAGCGACAACTCCAGTTTTTTCCATATTATTAGGTCTTTCCACTTTTCTGTGGAAAGTCCTATTGTATTTGTTCTGATTATTATTATTATTATTATTATTATTATTATTATTTTTTTTCTTCCGCCAAATTTTGTTCTTGCGATAAATGTTTGTTTCGCAATATGTCGCTTAGATATTTCTCATATGGTATCGTATAGTTTATGCGCTTTTAAATTTCACCCTGCTAAGCCGAACCATTTTCTTTGTGAGAGTTATCTCCCTATTCACTGTTTATCATGTGTGTGCATCTCCTTCGTAACAAAAAAAGATAGCGACAAAATTCTTTTCACAAATTGTTCGTTACATCCTCAGTAATTTTTGGCGTATTTGGATCGAAGCGATTCGATGAAATTTTATAGGAGTTATCTACCTTTACGGAATAAATTTGTCGCTATATTTTTTTAACTCATAAACCGTTAACCGTATAACCCTGGAATGTTTTTATTTGAGTCCCCTGATTCCTAATTAAGAAAATTAGGTCAAGGTCAAAGGTCAAGGTCATATTTTAGATTTTCATATGTCTTTGATTTCCCTATAATTCTTGAATGGTTATAGATACAGAAAATTTAAGCAGTGAAAAATGCTGAGTACTTCAAGGGGCAACTTTGTTACTTGATGATTGTATTGGTTTTACCATTATGTAAGGGACATAACCCCCATTGATGGTTTATAAAAAGCCATTATTAGGCAAAACTCTTAAACAAAAGGTCCTTGACACATAGGGTCTTTTGCAATGACATTGTGAAGCAATGACCTTGACAAAGGTCACAAGGTCAAAGGTCAAGGTCATGTACATATGTGATTTGGGGCACTTCTTGAAGAATTTTATGTGTGTTTGCCAACCAACCAACCAACCAACCAACCAACCAACCAACCAACCAACCAACCAACCAACCAACCAACCAATCAATCAATCATGATCATGATCAATCAACCAATAATGATCATGATCAATCAATCAATCATGTTTCCGTCTCATGTGTTTATTATACGGTTCAAGATCTTCTTCGTTTCTTTTTCGCTGTTTCAATTGACCCTAACCATCGTGTTTAACCAACCAACCAACCAACCAACCAACCAACCAACCAACCAACCAACCAACCAACCAACCAACCAACTAATCAATCAATCAATCAATCAATCAATCAATCAATCAATCAATCAATCATGATCATGATCAATCAATCATCTTTCCGTCTCATGTGTTTAATGTAGGGTCCAAGATCTTCTTTGTTTCTTTTTCGCTGTTTCAATTGACCCTATCCAACGTGTTTAACCAACCAACCAACCAACCAACCAACCAACCAACCAACCAACTAATCAATCAATCAATCAATCAATCAATCAATCAATCAATCAATCAATCAATCAATCAATCAATCATGATCATGATCAATCAATCATCTTTCCGTCTCATGTGTTTAATGTAGGGTCCAAGATCTTCTTTGTTTCTTTTTCGCTGTTTCAATTGACCCTATCCAACGTGTTTAACCAACCAACCAACCAACCAACCAACCAACCAACCAACCAACCAACTAATCAATCAATCAATCAATCAATCAATCATGATCATGATCAACCAATCATGTTTCCGTCTCATGTGTTTAATATAGGGTCCAAGATCTTCTTTGTGTCTTTTTTCGTGTTTCAATTGACCCTACTCAACGTGTTTAACCAACCAACCAACCAACCAACCAACCATCCAACTAATCAATCAATCAATCAATCAATCAATCAATCATGATCATGATCAACCAATCATGTTTCCGTCTCATGTGTTTAATATAGGGTCCAAGATCTTCTTTGTGTCTTTTTCCGTGTTTCAATTGACCCTACTCAACGTGTTCAACCAACCAACCATCCAACTAATCAATCAATCAATCAATCAATCAATCAATCAATCAATCAATCAATCAATCAATCATGATCATGATCAACCAATCATCTTTCCGTCTCATGTGTTTAATATAGGGTCCAAGATCTTCTTTGTGTCTTTTTCCGTGTTTCAATTGACCCTACCCAACGTGTTCAACCAACCAACCAACCAACCAACCATCCAACTAATCAATCAATCAATCAATCAATCAATCAATCATGATCATGATCAACCAATCATGTTTCCGTCTCATGTGTTTAATATAGGGTCCAAGATCTTCTTTGTGTCTTTTTCCGTGTTTCAATTGACCCTACCCAACGTGTTTAACCAACCAACCAACCAACCATCCAACTAATCAATCAATCAATCAATCAATCAATCAATCAATCAATCAATCAATCAATCAATCTGTATGACTGTTTATTCATGAGTTTATTGAAGGAGCAAACTCTCATTTATTCAAGAAAAATTGAAATTTAATATTGTTCTTACGTCACTTCTGAAAAAAAAAATCCACATGTTCTCTGAAACTACAAGTACAATCGACCTCAAAATTTGCAGTCAGCAGGGCATACATGTACTAAAGGTTCATAAAACAACGTGGTGCCGATATCTCTCAAGACTTTTCATAGGGAAAAGAAATGGCAATGCTGTAAAAATCGCTTGCTAGGTCCGAAAATCTCAGTAAAAACCTACAATAAAATGTCCGCTCCGAGATTGAAATATTAATCTGTGTTACAAACAGGTGCTGAAAAATGTACATTATCAGAAAATAATCAATAAATGTGTTTTAAAGTTACACCGGATCATTTAAATCCAAAACATGCACTGCTCGTGAACTGTGATGAAAATGTCAATTTCCTACAATGACAAAAGAAATTACATTGTGTACATTCCATCTCTATAGATGTTGTCTGTTTAACGTCCCGACCTAAAGAGAAATAAAAAGACTAAGTTTTCGTTATTATAAACCCGTGTCACGTGATGTCTCGTCAATCTGGCGCGCGCGCTGTACCTAAAATAAAATAAAAACTTTCCAAACTAAACATGAAACTTCTCCGGTAACAATAATATAGACCCCATACAGAAACAAACAAACAAGCAAACAATCAAACAAACAAACAAACACCCCCTCCCCCATTCAATTAATTCTAAAGGGGGAAAGACCACCTACAATTGCTTTTTTAAAGCAATTGATTTATATTGTAAAAAACCTTTTTAACCATTCTGTTCCGTTAATAAAAAAAAAAAAAAAAAAAAAAATCCCGAGACCCCCTTTTTGCCCCCCCCCCCTTTTTTTTTTAACCCTCCACTTACAACTGAATGTAGGTTGTGTGCTATCTATCCTATCAACGTAAAACGAGCGACAACTCCAGTTTTTTCCATATTATTAGGTCTTTCCACTTTTCTGTGGAAAGTCCTATTGTATTTGTTCTGATTATTATTATTATTATTATTATTATTATTATTATTTTTTTTCTTCCGCCAAATTTTGTTCTTGCGATAAATGTTTGTTTCGCAATATGTCGCTTAGATATTTCTCATATGGTATCGTATAGTTTATGCGCTTTTAAATTTCACCCTGCTAAGCCGAACCATTTTCTTTGTGAGAGTTATCTCCCTATTCACTGTTTATCATGTGTGTGCATCTCCTTCGTAACAAAAAAAGATAGCGACAAAATTCTTTTCACAAATTGTTCGTTACATCCTCAGTAATTTTTGGCGTATTTGGATCGAAGCGATTCGATGAAATTTTATAGGAGTTATCTACCTTTACGGAATAAATTTGTCGCTATATTTTTTTAACTCATAAACCGTTAACCGTATAACCCTGGAATGTTTTTATTTGAGTCCCCTGATTCCTAATTAAGAAAATTAGGTCAAGGTCAAAGGTCAAGGTCATATTTTAGATTTTCATATGTCTTTGATTTCCCTATAATTCTTGAATGGTTATAGATACAGAAAATTTAAGCAGTGAAAAATGCTGAGTACTTCAAGGGGCAACTTTGTTACTTGATGATTGTATTGGTTTTACCATTATGTAAGGGACATAACCCCCATTGATGGTTTATAAAAAGCCATTATTAGGCAAAACTCTTAAACAAAAGGTCCTTGACACATAGGGTCTTTTGCAATGACATTGTGAAGCAATGACCTTGACAAAGGTCACAAGGTCAAAGGTCAAGGTCATGTACATATGTGATTTGGGGCACTTCTTGAAGAATTTTATGTGTGTTTGCCAACCAACCAACCAACCAACCAACCAACCAACCAACCAACCAACCAACCAACCAACCAACCAACCAATCAATCAATCATGATCATGATCAATCAACCAATAATGATCATGATCAATCAATCAATCATGTTTCCGTCTCATGTGTTTATTATACGGTTCAAGATCTTCTTCGTTTCTTTTTCGCTGTTTCAATTGACCCTAACCATCGTGTTTAACCAACCAACCAACCAACCAACCAACCAACCAACCAACCAACCAACCAACCAACCAACCAACCAACTAATCAATCAATCAATCAATCAATCAATCAATCAATCAATCATGATCATGATCAATCAATCATCTTTCCGTCTCATGTGTTTAATGTAGGGTCCAAGATCTTCTTTGTTTCTTTTTCGCTGTTTCAATTGACCCTATCCAACGTGTTTAACCAACCAACCAACCAACCAACCAACCAACCAACCAACCAACTAATCAATCAATCAATCAATCAATCAATCAATCAATCAATCAATCAATCAATCAATCAATCATGATCATGATCAATCAATCATCTTTCCGTCTCATGTGTTTAATGTAGGGTCCAAGATCTTCTTTGTTTCTTTTTCGCTGTTTCAATTGACCCTATCCAACGTGTTTAACCAACCAACCAACCAACCAACCAACCAACCAACCAACCAACCAACTAATCAATCAATCAATCAATCAATCAATCATGATCATGATCAACCAATCATGTTTCCGTCTCATGTGTTTAATATAGGGTCCAAGATCTTCTTTGTGTCTTTTTTCGTGTTTCAATTGACCCTACTCAACGTGTTTAACCAACCAACCAACCAACCAACCAACCATCCAACTAATCAATCAATCAATCAATCAATCAATCAATCAATCATGATCATGATCAACCAATCATGTTTCCGTCTCATGTGTTTAATATAGGGTCCAAGATCTTCTTTGTGTCTTTTTCCGTGTTTCAATTGACCCTACTCAACGTGTTCAACCAACCAACCATCCAACTAATCAATCAATCAATCAATCAATCAATCAATCAATCAATCAATCAATCAATCAATCATGATCATGATCAACCAATCATCTTTCCGTCTCATGTGTTTAATATAGGGTCCAAGATCTTCTTTGTGTCTTTTTCCGTGTTTCAATTGACCCTACCCAACGTGTTCAACCAACCAACCAACCAACCAACCATCCAACTAATCAATCAATCAATCAATCAATCAATCAATCATGATCATGATCAACCAATCATGTTTCCGTCTCATGTGTTTAATATAGGGTCCAAGATCTTCTTTGTGTCTTTTTCCGTGTTTCAATTGACCCTACCCAACGTGTTTAACCAACCAACCAACCAACCATCCAACTAATCAATCAATCAATCAATCAATCAATCAATCAATCAATCAATCAATCAATCAATCTGTATGACTGTTTATTCATGAGTTTATTGAAGGAGCAAACTCTCATTTATTCAAGAAAAATTGAAATTTAATATTGTTCTTACGTCACTTCTGAAAAAAAAAATCCACATGTTCTCTGAAACTACAAGTACAATCGACCTCAAAATTTGCAGTCAGCAGGGCATACATGTACTAAAGGTTCATAAAACAACGTGGTGCCGATATCTCTCAAGACTTTTCATAGGGAAAAGAAATGGCAATGCTGTAAAAATCGCTTGCTAGGTCCGAAAATCTCAGTAAAAACCTACAATAAAATGTCCGCTCCGAGATTGAAATATTAATCTGTGTTACAAACAGGTGCTGAAAAATGTACATTATCAGAAAATAATCAATAAATGTGTTTTAAAGTTACACCGGATCATTTAAATCCAAAACATGCACTGCTCGTGAACTGTGATGAAAATGTCAATTTCCTACAATGACAAAAGAAATTACATTGTGTACATTCCATCTCTATAGATGTTGTCTGTTTAACGTCCCGACCTAAAGAGAAATAAAAAGACTAAGTTTTCGTTATTATAAACCCGTGTCACGTGATGTCTCGTCAATCTGGCGCGCGCGCTGTACCTAAAATAAAATAAAAACTTTCCAAACTAAACATGAAACTTCTCCGGTAACAATAATATAGACCCCATACAGAAACAAACAAACAAGCAAACAATCAAACAAACAAACAAACACCCCCTCCCCCATTCAATTAATTCTAAAGGGGGAAAGACCACCTACAATTGCTTTTTTAAAGCAATTGATTTATATTGTAAAAAACCTTTTTAACCATTCTGTTCCGTTAATAAAAAAAAAAAAAAAAAAAAAAAATCCCGAGACCCCCTTTTTGCCCCCCCCCCCTTTTTTTTTTAACCCTCCACTTACAACTGAATGTAGGTTGTGTGCTATCTATCCTATCAACGTAAAACGAGCGACAACTCCAGTTTTTTCCATATTATTAGGTCTTTCCACTTTTCTGTGGAAAGTCCTATTGTATTTGTTCTGATTATTATTATTATTATTATTATTATTATTATTATTTTTTTTCTTCCGCCAAATTTTGTTCTTGCGATAAATGTTTGTTTCGCAATATGTCGCTTAGATATTTCTCATATGGTATCGTATAGTTTATGCGCTTTTAAATTTCACCCTGCTAAGCCGAACCATTTTCTTTGTGAGAGTTATCTCCCTATTCACTGTTTATCATGTGTGTGCATCTCCTTCGTAACAAAAAAAGATAGCGACAAAATTCTTTTCACAAATTGTTCGTTACATCCTCAGTAATTTTTGGCGTATTTGGATCGAAGCGATTCGATGAAATTTTATAGGAGTTATCTACCTTTACGGAATAAATTTGTCGCTATATTTTTTTAACTCATAAACCGTTAACCGTATAACCCTGGAATGTTTTTATTTGAGTCCCCTGATTCCTAATTAAGAAAATTAGGTCAAGGTCAAAGGTCAAGGTCATATTTTAGATTTTCATATGTCTTTGATTTCCCTATAATTCTTGAATGGTTATAGATACAGAAAATTTAAGCAGTGAAAAATGCTGAGTACTTCAAGGGGCAACTTTGTTACTTGATGATTGTATTGGTTTTACCATTATGTAAGGGACATAACCCCCATTGATGGTTTATAAAAAGCCATTATTAGGCAAAACTCTTAAACAAAAGGTCCTTGACACATAGGGTCTTTTGCAATGACATTGTGAAGCAATGACCTTGACAAAGGTCACAAGGTCAAAGGTCAAGGTCATGTACATATGTGATTTGGGGCACTTCTTGAAGAATTTTATGTGTGTTTGCCAACCAACCAACCAACCAACCAACCAACCAACCAACCAACCAACCAACCAACCAACCAACCAACCAATCAATCAATCATGATCATGATCAATCAACCAATAATGATCATGATCAATCAATCAATCATGTTTCCGTCTCATGTGTTTATTATACGGTTCAAGATCTTCTTCGTTTCTTTTTCGCTGTTTCAATTGACCCTAACCATCGTGTTTAACCAACCAACCAACCAACCAACCAACCAACCAACCAACCAACCAACCAACCAACCAACCAACCAACTAATCAATCAATCAATCAATCAATCAATCAATCAATCAATCAATCAATCATGATCATGATCAATCAATCATCTTTCCGTCTCATGTGTTTAATGTAGGGTCCAAGATCTTCTTTGTTTCTTTTTCGCTGTTTCAATTGACCCTATCCAACGTGTTTAACCAACCAACCAACCAACCAACCAACCAACCAACCAACCAACTAATCAATCAATCAATCAATCAATCAATCAATCAATCAATCAATCAATCAATCAATCAATCAATCATGATCATGATCAATCAATCATCTTTCCGTCTCATGTGTTTAATGTAGGGTCCAAGATCTTCTTTGTTTCTTTTTCGCTGTTTCAATTGACCCTATCCAACGTGTTTAACCAACCAACCAACCAACCAACCAACCAACCAACCAACCAACCAACCAACCAACCAACCAACCAACTAATCAATCAATCAATCAATCAATCAATCATGATCATGATCAACCAATCATGTTTCCGTCTCATGTGTTTAATATAGGGTCCAAGATCTTCTTTGTGTCTTTTTTCGTGTTTCAATTGACCCTACTCAACGTGTTTAACCAACCAACCAACCAACCAACCAACCATCCAACTAATCAATCAATCAATCAATCAATCAATCAATCATGATCATGATCAACCAATCATGTTTCCGTCTCATGTGTTTAATATAGGGTCCAAGATCTTCTTTGTGTCTTTTTCCGTGTTTCAATTGACCCTACTCAACGTGTTCAACCAACCAACCATCCAACTAATCAATCAATCAATCAATCAATCAATCAATCAATCAATCAATCAATCAATCAATCATGATCATGATCAACCAATCATCTTTCCGTCTCATGTGTTTAATATAGGGTCCAAGATCTTCTTTGTGTCTTTTTCCGTGTTTCAATTGACCCTACCCAACGTGTTCAACCAACCAACCAAGCAACCAACCATCCAACTAATCAATCAATCAATCAATCAATCAATCAATCATGATCATGATCAACCAATCATGTTTCCGTCTCATGTGTTTAATATAGGGTCCAAGATCTTCTTTGTGTCTTTTTCCGTGTTTCAATTGACCCTACCCAACGTGTTTAACCAACCAACCAACCAACCATCCAACTAATCAATCAATCAATCAATCAATCAATCAATCAATCAATCAATCAATCAATCAATCTGTATGACTGTTTATTCATGAGTTTATTGAAGGAGCAAACTCTCATTTATTCAAGAAAAATTGAAATTTAATATTGTTCTTACGTCACTTCTGAAAAAAAAAATCCACATGTTCTCTGAAACTACAAGTACAATCGACCTCAAAATTTGCAGTCAGCAGGGCATACATGTACTAAAGGTTCATAAAACAACGTGGTGCCGATATCTCTCAAGACTTTTCATAGGGAAAAGAAATGGCAATGCTGTAAAAATCGCTTGCTAGGTCCGAAAATCTCAGTAAAAACCTACAATAAAATGTCCGCTCCGAGATTGAAATATTAATCTGTGTTACAAACAGGTGCTGAAAAATGTACATTATCAGAAAATAATCAATAAATGTGTTTTAAAGTTACACCGGATCATTTAAATCCAAAACATGCACTGCTCGTGAACTGTGATGAAAATGTCAATTTCCTACAATGACAAAAGAAATTACATTGTGTACATTCCATCTCTATAGATGTTGTCTGTTTAACGTCCCGACCTAAAGAGAAATAAAAAGACTAAGTTTTCGTTATTATAAACCCGTGTCACGTGATGTCTCGTCAATCTGGCGCGCGCGCTGTACCTAAAATAAAATAAAAACTTTCCAAACTAAACATGAAACTTCTCCGGTAACAATAATATAGACCCCATACAGAAACAAACAAACAAGCAAACAATCAAACAAACAAACAAACACCCCCTCCCCCATTCAATTAATTCTAAAGGGGGAAAGACCACCTACAATTGCTTTTTTAAAGCAATTGATTTATATTGTAAAAAACCTTTTTAACCATTCTGTTCCGTTAATAAAAAAAAAAAAAAAAAAAAAAATCCCGAGACCCCCTTTTTGCCCCCCCCCCCCTTTTTTTTTTAACCCTCCACTTACAACTGAATGTAGGTTGTGTGCTATCTATCCTATCAACGTAAAACGAGCGACAACTCCAGTTTTTTCCATATTATTAGGTCTTTCCACTTTTCTGTGGAAAGTCCTATTGTATTTGTTCTGATTATTATTATTATTATTATTATTATTATTATTATTTTTTTTCTTCCGCCAAATTTTGTTCTTGCGATAAATGTTTGTTTCGCAATATGTCGCTTAGATATTTCTCATATGGTATCGTATAGTTTATGCGCTTTTAAATTTCACCCTGCTAAGCCGAACCATTTTCTTTGTGAGAGTTATCTCCCTATTCACTGTTTATCATGTGTGTGCATCTCCTTCGTAACAAAAAAAGATAGCGACAAAATTCTTTTCACAAATTGTTCGTTACATCCTCAGTAATTTTTGGCGTATTTGGATCGAAGCGATTCGATGAAATTTTATAGGAGTTATCTACCTTTACGGAATAAATTTGTCGCTATATTTTTTTAACTCATAAACCGTTAACCGTATAACCCTGGAATGTTTTTATTTGAGTCCCCTGATTCCTAATTAAGAAAATTAGGTCAAGGTCAAAGGTCAAGGTCATATTTTAGATTTTCATATGTCTTTGATTTCCCTATAATTCTTGAATGGTTATAGATACAGAAAATTTAAGCAGTGAAAAATGCTGAGTACTTCAAGGGGCAACTTTGTTACTTGATGATTGTATTGGTTTTACCATTATGTAAGGGACATAACCCCCATTGATGGTTTATAAAAAGCCATTATTAGGCAAAACTCTTAAACAAAAGGTCCTTGACACATAGGGTCTTTTGCAATGACATTGTGAAGCAATGACCTTGACAAAGGTCACAAGGTCAAAGGTCAAGGTCATGTACATATGTGATTTGGGGGCACTTCTTGAAGAATTTTATGTGTGTTTGCCAACCAACCAACCAACCAACCAACCAACCAACCAACCAACCAACCAACCAACCAACCAACCAACCAATCAATCAATCATGATCATGATCAATCAACCAATAATGATCATGATCAATCAATCAATCATGTTTCCGTCTCATGTGTTTATTATACGGTTCAAGATCTTCTTCGTTTCTTTTTCGCTGTTTCAATTGACCCTAACCATCGTGTTTAACCAACCAACCAACCAACCAACCAACCAACCAACCAACCAACCAACCAACCAACCAACCAACCAACTAATCAATCAATCAATCAATCAATCAATCAATCAATCAATCAATCAATCATGATCATGATCAATCAATCATCTTTCCGTCTCATGTGTTTAATGTAGGGTCCAAGATCTTCTTTGTTTCTTTTTCGCTGTTCAATTGACCCTATCCAACGTGTTTAACCAACCAACCAACCAACCAACCAACCAACCAACCAACCAACTAATCAATCAATCAATCAATCAATCAATCAATCAATCAATCAATCAATCAATCAATCAATCATGATCATGATCAATCAATCATCTTTCCGTCTCATGTGTTTAATGTAGGGTCCAAGATCTTCTTTGTTTCTTTTTCGCTGTTTCAATTGACCCTATCCAACGTGTTTAACCAACCAACCAACCAACCAACCAACCAACCAACCAACCAACCAACCAACCAACAACCAACCAACTAATCAATCAATCAATCAATCAATCAATCATGATCATGATCAACCAATCATGTTTCCGTCTCATGTGTTTAATATAGGGTCCAAGATCTTCTTTGTGTCTTTTTTCGTGTTTCAATTGACCCTACTCAACGTGTTTAACCAACCAACCAACCAACCAACCAACCATCCAACTAATCAATCAATCAATCAATCAATCAATCAATCATGATCATGATCAACCAATCATGTTTCCGTCTCATGTGTTTAATATAGGGTCCAAGATCTTCTTTGTGTCTTTTTCCGTGTTTCAATTGACCCTACTCAACGTGTTCAACCAACCAACCATCCAACTAATCAATCAATCAATCAATCAATCAATCAATCAATCAATCAATCAATCAATCAATCATGATCATGATCAACCAATCATCTTTCCGTCTCATGTGTTTAATATAGGGTCCAAGATCTTCTTTGTGTCTTTTTCCGTGTTTCAATTGACCCTACCCAACGTGTTCAACCAACCAACCAAGCAACCAACCATCCAACTAATCAATCAATCAATCAATCAATCAATCAATCATGATCATGATCAACCAATCATGTTTCCGTCTCATGTGTTTAATATAGGGTCCAAGATCTTCTTTGTGTCTTTTTCCGTGTTTCAATTGACCCTACCCAACGTGTTTAACCAACCAACCAACCAACCATCCAACTAATCAATCAATCAATCAATCAATCAATCAATCAATCAATCAATCAATCAATCAATCTGTATGACTGTTTATTCATGAGTTTATTGAAGGAGCAAACTCTCATTTATTCAAGAAAAATTGAAATTTAATATTGTTCTTACGTCACTTCTGAAAAAAAAAATCCACATGTTCTCTGAAACTACAAGTACAATCGACCTCAAAATTTGCAGTCAGCAGGGCATACATGTACTAAAGGTTCATAAAACAACGTGGTGCCGATATCTCTCAAGACTTTTCATAGGGAAAAGAAATGGCAATGCTGTAAAAATCGCTTGCTAGGTCCGAAAATCTCAGTAAAAACCTACAATAAAATGTCCGCTCCGAGATTGAAATATTAATCTGTGTTACAAACAGGTGCTGAAAAATGTACATTATCAGAAAATAATCAATAAATGTGTTTTAAAGTTACACCGGATCATTTAAATCCAAAACATGCACTGCTCGTGAACTGTGATGAAAATGTCAATTTCCTACAATGACAAAAGAAATTACATTGTGTACATTCCATCTCTATAGATGTTGTCTGTTTAACGTCCCGACCTAAAGAGAAATAAAAAGACTAAGTTTTCGTTATTATAAACCCGTGTCACGTGATGTCTCGTCAATCTGGCGCGCGCGCTGTACCTAAAATAAAATAAAAACTTTCCAAACTAAACATGAAACTTCTCCGGTAACAATAATATAGACCCCATACAGAAACAAACAAACAAGCAAACAATCAAACAAACAAACAAACACCCCCTCCCCCATTCAATTAATTCTAAAGGGGGAAAGACCACCTACAATTGCTTTTTTAAAGCAATTGATTTATATTGTAAAAAACCTTTTTAACCATTCTGTTCCGTTAATAAAAAAAAAAAAAAAAAAAAAAATCCCGAGACCCCCTTTTTTGCCCCCCCCCCCCCTTTTTTTTTTAACCCTCCACTTACAACTGAATGTAGGTTGTGTGCTATCTATCCTATCAACGTAAAACGAGCGACAACTCCAGTTTTTTCCATATTATTAGGTCTTTCCACTTTTCTGTGGAAAGTCCTATTGTATTTGTTCTGATTATTATTATTATTATTATTATTATTATTATTATTTTTTTTCTTCCGCCAAATTTTGTTCTTGCGATAAATGTTTGTTTCGCAATATGTCGCTTAGATATTTCTCATATGGTATCGTATAGTTTATGCGCTTTTAAATTTCACCCTGCTAAGCCGAACCATTTTCTTTGTGAGAGTTATCTCCCTATTCACTGTTTATCATGTGTGTGCATCTCCTTCGTAACAAAAAAAGATAGCGACAAAATTCTTTTCACAAATTGTTCGTTACATCCTCAGTAATTTTTGGCGTATTTGGATCGAAGCGATTCGATGAAATTTTATAGGAGTTATCTACCTTTACGGAATAAATTTGTCGCTATATTTTTTTAACTCATAAACCGTTAACCGTATAACCCTGGAATGTTTTTATTTGAGTCCCCTGATTCCTAATTAAGAAAATTAGGTCAAGGTCAAAGGTCAAGGTCATATTTTAGATTTTCATATGTCTTTGATTTCCCTATAATTCTTGAATGGTTATAGATACAGAAAATTTAAGCAGTGAAAAATGCTGAGTACTTCAAGGGGCAACTTTGTTACTTGATGATTGTATTGGTTTTACCATTATGTAAGGGACATAACCCCCATTGATGGTTTATAAAAAGCCATTATTAGGCAAAACTCTTAAACAAAAGGTCCTTGACACATAGGGTCTTTTGCAATGACATTGTGAAGCAATGACCTTGACAAAGGTCACAAGGTCAAAGGTCAAGGTCATGTACATATGTGATTTGGGGCACTTCTTGAAGAATTTTATGTGTGTTTGCCAACCAACCAACCAACCAACCAACCAACCAACCAACCAACCAACCAACCAACCAACCAACCAACCAATCAATCAATCATGATCATGATCAATCAACCAATAATGATCATGATCAATCAATCAATCATGTTTCCGTCTCATGTGTTTATTATACGGTTCAAGATCTTCTTCGTTTCTTTTTCGCTGTTTCAATTGACCCTAACCATCGTGTTTAACCAACCAACCAACCAACCAACCAACCAACCAACCAACCAACCAACCAACCAACCAACCAACCAACTAATCAATCAATCAATCAATCAATCAATCAATCAATCAATCAATCATGATCATGATCAATCAATCATCTTTCCGTCTCATGTGTTTAATGTAGGGTCCAAGATCTTCTTTGTTTCTTTTTCGCTGTTTCAATTGACCCTATCCAAC
>NW_027268502.1:0-33554 GCF_963676685.1 Mytilus edulis | reverse complement strand
GAATAACATCTGCTTTTTCTTTAACCATTTAATCATCTGATGGTGTTAACTAGAAAAGAGTTTAAAAATCACATATTTATGTACTGTTTTTGAGCAAATCTAGAAAGGGGTATCCAAGTTGAAGAGGGCCTAATTCAATTAGATTAGAGAAAAAAGTGTGGGGAAACTCTAGTGCTTTAGATGCATAGCAGTGCAGGTTAAAGTTTTTGGTCAAGGTAGTTTTTGATGAAGTTGAAATCCATCAAACTTGATACTTAGTGCACAAGGTTCCTATGATATAATCTTTCTATTTTTATTGCCAAATTAAGTATTTTGACCACAATTTTAACAGGAACATCGAAAATTATAGTGCGAGTTGGGCATGCATGTACTATGGAAACATTCTTGTCAAGTAATTGCCTTTGTGATGTTTCAGAGTTCACTATTACTATGGATTCATTTATTTTCATGGATATCAATTTTTGTGGATTGAGGAAAACCAGCAGTTTTGTGGACATTTCATTTCGTAGTTTTGCCAATCTCTGCTTGCAAAAACCTACAGAGAATTTGTAATTCGTTGAACATTTGAATTCGTGGTTCAACTGTTCCCATGAAACCAACAAAAATTGGTATCCAACGAATAATAATGAATTCACAAAAGTTATCAAACATTTTAGCTGCTTTAAAGATAATACCATCATACAGTCTTATTTGTTTTTATTTAAATTAACCTTGCAGTATGTGATAATTTTGTAACACAAATCTTTAACTTGATTTTAAGTATGGCAACATTTGTATTAAAAATAGATTTAAGTTGTTGTCTGGTATGCTGATACTTGCTGATTAAATTTCAATTTAGTAACAGGTTTATCTAAAAGTCAGATATATCTTAAAAATGAGAATGTAAATGACACCTGATGGATCATTTTTAGCTGTAATTTAAATGTACAAAATGTACAGTATTTAAGACCCTTTAGAGTATTTTTCATGATACTGAATATGAAAATATGAGTAATAAGTGAAAGTGTTCTCCCCTATACCATCTATTTAAAGTTGGATGCATTTCAAAGTGTTCTCCTCTATACCATCTATTTAAAGTTGGATGCATTTTATTGACATATATATACTCTAAAGGGTCTTAAATACTGTACATTTTGTACATTTAAATTCATAATAAATTGCTTTACTTTTAATATATAGTACTTAAAAATGTACTTAAAATGTTAAACAACTATAGTGCCTTGTTTCATTTATTTCCTGTCAAGTTTTCTTTGTAATGACCTACTTTTATTAATTTCATATATTCAAGCGTTGATTAAAATTCATACATTTTAAGTACATTTTTAAGTACTATATATTAAAAGTAAAGCAATTTATTATGATTTTTAAATGATTCATACCATTATAAATAAATTGCACAACTCAATTGACAGTGAGAGTTCAAATCTTTTTTTTTTTCTCTATCTTTTTACCATTCACCCTTGAGGTTAATACATTTTTTCAATGATATATATTTTTATGCTACATCTGACGTAAAATTAAGAAAAAGATAACAGCAGTCCAGTGCTACCCCATATACCACATTTGAAGCCTTGAGCATATACATGTATGTAATCAAATTCAGAAATTATTGCTGCCATTTATTATTGAAGAATGGCAAAAAATGCAAGATGCATATTATTGCGATTTCAGGATAAGCTGCATATAAACAAATGCATCAGATATCAGAATGGGATTTCTTATTATTGTGTTACTCACCCAGTTCCATTATTTACATTAATAAAAACCTCATAATAATTTCTGAATTTACAGTACATGTTTATAATTTATTTTATAAATATTTAATTTGCAATGTTTATCTTTATAGGCACATCAAAGGGCCCACCTCCTTTGCCTAAAACACCTCCAAGGGGATCAGGTAGCACTACAGTCAAGAATGCACTTCGTGTCAAAACATCTCCATCACCTGACAGGTCATGTGACATAAAATTGTCCAATCATGTAACCGAATCACAATTATCCAATCTCACAACAGGAACATCAGAACAACCAGCATCATTATTAACCAATCATGTAACAGAGTCACATACTGCAGCACTTTCTAGTCAGGTGGAGGGAGAAAAGTTGGAAAATATCACCATTTTAAAAAATATTTCTGATCCCTTTCAACAGAGAAGTAAAACTCTGGAAAGAACCACTTTTGAACACACGAAAAGTCAATCTTTCTTAAATGAATATTCAAATACACTCCCTAAAGGACCCCCTAGAGTTTCGCCAAAGCCAAAAAAGAGACCACCCAGTGTATTACCAAAACCAAGACTTTCAAAAAATTTATCAGAATCAGACATTAGTATTAATACTAGTTTTGATGATGGTCACTTAAATAATAACAAATTGGATTCTTCTCAATCAGAAACCAGTCAAGGAGATACTTGTACCTGTGGTCAAACTTCAGCTAATAATGACCTTAAAGTGAATGACAAATCAGGAGACATAACTCATGTAAAAGAAAATGATGGATGTAAAAACTGTCTGGACACAGAATTGCAAAATGGTCATTCCAGACCTCCTCCTATTTCATTTGATATAAAACATAATGATTCTAATGATAATGTGATTAGTTCAAAACTTGAAAATGAACTTGTATCTAACTGTGCTACTATGGATACAAGTATAGAAGTAAACAAAAGTGATGATTTAAAAGCTATAGAAAACTTAAAAGGTAAACAAGATGATAAAAGCCATAAAAAGGGATTAGACAATTTGTTAACAACTTCAGAGATGTGTTCATCAGTTGAAAAAGGATTATCAGAAAGTATAAATGTAAATACTGTTGAGATTGATTTGTCAATGAAAGACAAGGGTGAAGAAGTAGGCCAGAATCTTTCTAATATATCAGAACAAAATTTTCACAAGTTTTCTGCGAGCAAAGAAAATTTGCCTATTAAAACTAAAGAAAAAAAGCAGAGAAAATTCACCTTTGAGAACTATTGAAAACAGCAGAGAAAATTCACCCATTAAAACTAAAGTAAACAGTAGAGAAAACTCACCGTTTAGAACTAATAAAAACATCAGAGAAAATTCTCCTATTAAAAGTAAAGTTAACAGCAGAGAAAACTCACCTTTTAGAAGTAAAGAGAACCACAGAGAAAATTCACCTTCTGAAACTAAAGAAAACAGTCCAGTTGTATATAGGAGAATTCAAAACAAGGAAAGACTTTCTGTCGAAACTGACTTACAAAGTACTCCAGCAAAAAGACTTTCTGTGCCATCACCTGCTCCTAGAAAACCTTCGCCAAAGCCTCGCCCAACTCCTCGTAAAAGGTTGTCAATATCAAAGTGTTGTGATCAAACTGAAGCGGTAAATGAATATACTGACTGTATCAGCATGAAAACAAACACTCCAGCTAGTGAATTAGTTAGTCAAATTTCAGGATATGATAGAAATACTGAAATGTTATCTGCATCTGTAATTCAAGATTCAATAAGTGAACATTCAGAGATCTCAAAATTTGAAGAAAAAGAGAAAATTCCTAAACCTTCACCTAGATTTAACAATACTGAACATCTGCTTGCGTTGAATAGTGTTTCTCCTAGTGATGACAATTCTATGAGCAATATTTCTAGTATAGAAAATTATGAGAAATCAGAAGGCAACAAGACAAATCAATTTTCAAATCAAAAATTTGCTGGTCATAATCGTATACAACCAGATGAATCACAACGAAAAATGGATTTTTCACCTATGACAGAAGAGGCTTTGGGAGAAACATCTTCATTACTGGATGAAATTGAACAGATTGTTTCTAGGAGGATAACTGCTTTAGGAGGACTTTCTACAGATTTTTCATTAAAAAAGGCTCATTCTATAGAAACATCCACTCCTGTGCGACCTCCACGAAGGAAACAAAAAAATCGTAAAAAAGTTTTGGATCAGTTTAGTGAATCGTGTGCTAGTGACACAGACTCATTAATTGGTGATGTTTCCTTTAAAGGTTCATTTTCTTCGTTAAATTATTTAGATGATGATGATCAATCATTCAAAGGTTCTACTTCATCATTAGCATCAAATCAAAGTGAATCAGGATCTCGGAAACCTTGCCCGCCAAAACCACCTCGAAAAAAACTGCTGAAATTAAATAGGAGTCAGTCAGACGTTAGTGCTTCTAAGTTTCTTGAAAGAAATAAAGAAAATGTTCATCAAAATGAAACAAAAGAAGAAAAACACAGCAAACAGAATGGAAGTTCGCCAAATCTGCCATCAAGAAAAGGCAGGAGTCTCACAGTTGACTTTCATGTTCCAGCCAATCAGGAAGCTCTGTTGAGAGAAATTGAACTAGCCAATCAGAGAAATGAGAAAATCAATTCATCAAATTCTGATGGACAAAAAACAAAACCTAGGAGAAAAGCTCCTCCTCCTCCACCTCCCTCTGCCAAGGTCACAGGACCTCATACTGATGAACTGATAAGGGAGGCTGTGTATGATGACATTGATGAAAATAAATCAAGAACATTGTCGGTTGGGGACAAGGATTATGTGGAAATTCCTGAAGAATTTTTGGATCAATCAAATGAAAACAACATTTTTCAAAGGTCAAACAAATCTGCTTCACCTCCTGAGTTACCGCCAAGGAATTTAAATCAAGGAACACCTATCAATTCTCCACAACTTTCGACGAAATCTTTTAATCCTATACCTAGCTATGGAAGAGACAGACCAATGAGTGATATAAGTGTTAATAGTAGTTTGTCTAGTCAGGAGAGCCCATTACAGGACGAACTTTCTAGTTCAGATTCAGAAGGAGAAGAAGGAGAAGACAGGGTAGGTATTTATGGATATATTTGTTACCTTGCAAACTTTGTCAAAAGCTATTTGAAAACTTTAAAACTTACTGATCTATGTAGTTGTAGTGTTTATGTTCCATACCATGTATGCAGATAACTCATGTTCCAAAATTTCTGTCTGTCATATATCTATTGTCGTTGACCTCATTTTCATTGTTCATGGAATGCTTGAAAAAATTAAGATTTTTTTGCCAGGTGAAATACTCACCATGAATTATAGTATAACTATTTGGTAAATGCTTAATATAAAGATAAGATGTGGTATGATTGCCAAGAGACCATGCAAATGACATGGAAATTAACTATAGGTCACATTATGGCCTTCAACAATGAGCAAAATCCACACCGCATAGTCAGATAGCTATAAAAGGCAGTTAAATGATACCGAAAGCATCAGGTCAGCTATATTTGGTGTATGAAATGATTGTAATGTTCACATGTCTGACTGGTAGGTTTCATATGTCCTTGACCTTATTTTCATGGTGCATTGATTAATGTATTGTTTTTGTCAGTTTATAAGATTTTATAAGCAGGTCACTATATTTGGTGTTTAGAATGATTGTATGGAGTAAAGGTCTGTCTAGCAGGGTTCATATGAACTTGACCTCATCTTCATGGTGCATTCAATGGTTGATGTTAAATTTTTGTGGTTTAGTCTGTTTCTCAAGTAGTACATGTACAACCATTATCCTTCATTAGGACCACTTTTGTTGCATGGAATGATTTTACATGTTCAACTAGCATGTTTCATCTGACTTGACCTTATTTTATGGACCATTGATAATTTTAAGTGTATGCAACACTTGTACTAAAACACTCATATTACAGACTTTCAACTGATATTTAATCATAGTAGGTATAGCAGCCAAAATATTACAGCTGATGCACTCTTATTTTCTAGATGGTAGGAAAGTCTTGCAAATAAAAGTGTACTAGTAAAAAGCCATATATTCATGTACAGCACCTAAATTGTTCACCCTCTTATTTTAAATTTTGAAATAGGAATTATTAAGGTTATATAAATGTTGCCATTTCTCCTTGTATTTGTAGATTGCTGTCTCCCTTTAAAAAAATGAAAAAAAATATCATTATTTCCTTATATTAACCCTAACATTAGTTTAATATAAATAAGGAGATATGGTATGATTGCTGTGAGACAACTCTCAACAAGAGACCAAATAACTCAGGAATTACCAACTATAGATCACCTTACAGCCTTCAAAAATGAGCAAAGACCATCAGCAAAGTCTTCTATAAAAGGCCCAGAAATGGCAAATGCAAAACAATTCAAACAAAATAACAGCCCTAATTTATGTACAAAATAATGAGAAAAGAACAATAGGTGTCACAGCAACAAACAACAACTACAGAAAAAAACAATAAGGTCTTTCCCATGTAGGGGAAAGACCTTAATTACAGGCTCCTGACCTTGCACAGGCATATAATCAATATGGCAGTGTTAAACTAGTCTATTGGTGTCAAACCCTCCCCTAACCTGAAACAGTTGTGTAATGGCACAACTTAAGAACAAACTATGCACAACAAAAAAAGGAAAGTAAATATATTAGACACTTCAAAAAATGACAACCACTCAATTACAGTCTCTTGTCTTGGGACAGGCACATATATAATATGGTGGGGTTAAACCAGTTTGCAGCGACAAACTGCCCACTTAACCTGGGACAGTGGTGTAACAGTACAACAAAAGAACAAACTATAAAAATCAGTTGAAAAATGTTTAAACATTCACAATCAAATTAAAAAACATAGGTCACAATTATCAAAAGGTGTTCAAAATTCAGCATATTTTTTGTAGTTTATATATTAAACATTATTTTTTTGCAAATAAAGCAAACAAAACTATTAATACAGAAATAAAATGTTAACATAATTTTAAAATTACATGTATTTCAGGTTGCTAGAAAGAGAGCAAAGAAGATATTGTGTATTGCCAAGGAGATTGCATCATCAGAACATGTATTTGTGGAAGTTCTTAAACTGCTCAATGTGGTATGTTCATCCATTATCCTTACTGCAGATCACAATTAAAAAGATTATATTTTGTCGCTCTTCAATAAAAATGCAATCCTTATTATAGGTACCATAGAATAAAAACTTCTGATATAAAAAAAAAAACATTCAAGTGTGTGTGAAGAGTTGTTAGACAACGATGAGTTCAAACTTTATCCCTCCTTAACAAATCTAGATTTTAAACCTATAAAGGTCTTATTGAGGAGTTGTTTCCCTTTTTAAAAATTTGAAACAAAGTCAGTTAGTTTAAAATATATAATTGGAATAATAGATGTATTGCAACTCACATGAAACACAAAGTCATCCTAGGGACAAATTGTTTTTTGGGTCATTTGTCTCGACTTCAAATGCCAAAATTACATTGTACATTCAATGTTAGGTTGACCTCATAGGTGACCGTTGAATAGAAATATAGTCTCTTTTGTCTTCTTTCCGCATGCAGTAAAACCCTTGCCAAAGTGAGGCATTTGTCTGTCAGTACAAATATGCAGCAAGATAAAAATTGGGATGTTAAATCTTATGTCTCTTGTAAAGATAGTGCACATTTTATACTTGCAGACAGAGTTCAAATTTGGGAAGTGAGTCATTTACTGTTCTAGTGTTATGTCCTGTATTAACTTAGAAAATTGCAAAGCTTGAGTGAGGGCATTTGTTTCCTTAGACACATTCTTAAATTCGTTCTCGTTCTGAACATGCATGAAATATTTGTATTGAACATTAAACAACCATCAATTAATCAATCACCAAATGTAATGTAAATAAACTCTTTAAAAGACCTTTCCTGTACCAGTGTAATAGGCCAACTTAAAATATACATCAGTAAAGTTTTCTTCCAGGATTTTCGTATGCACATTTCCCGAGCTACAGAGAAAGCTGGTAGACCTATTGTTCCATCAGAAGTATTAAACAGGATACTCAAATACCTGCCACAGTTACAGAACTTTAATGAAGATCTACTACACGACTTACAGGAGAGAGTCAATAACTGGTATGGTACTTCATAGTTGAAAGGTTATTTGTAGAGCTTGTAAAAACATTACATAGTGATCCAACTTTCCTCTGTCAGCAGCGTCAACATTTAGGTTAAGTCTGTGGTTAAATTTGTATGCCCCACCTACGATAGTAGAGGGGCATTATGTTTTCTGGTCTGTGGCTCCATTCGTCCGTCCGTCTGTGCCTCCGTTCGTCCGTCAGTCAGGTTAAAGTTTTTGGTCAAGGTAGTTTTTGATGAAGTTGAAGTCCAATCAACTTGAAACTTAGTACACTTGTTGATTATGATATGATCTTTCTAATTTTAAAGCCAAATTTGACTTTTGACCCCAATTTCACGGTCCAAAGAACATAGAAAATGAAAGTGGAAGTTTCAGATTAAAGTTTTTGGTCATGGTAGTTTTTGATGAAGTTGAAGTCCAAACTTGAAACTTAGTACACATATTCCCTATGGTATGATCTTTCTAATTTTAATGCCAAATTAGATTTTTTACCCAATTTTACGGTCCATTAAACATGAAAAATGATAGTGCGAGTGGGGCATCTGTGTACTTAGGACACATTCTTGTTTTTATAACTATGATATTTTTTAAACCGTCAATGAATTTTACAAAACTTTTACTAAATGACTAAAGCTTCTTTATGATCAAAAGACTACCCAGATTAAACTTTTGAAAAACACTTTTTTTTCTTCATTTTCATGTTTTTTACAGTCAGATAAAGGAACATAGATTTTCTGCAGTTAACATTAGAATTCAGTCTAAGAATAAAGTTTTTCAGACATCTACAACTTGGTGTATCCTTCATGGAATTTTAATTACAACTTGAAAGATGCCTTATTTTTTTTTTATCAACAGACATTTTTTTTACTGTTAAAGGGACATAAGTTTTTTTAAACAGTTTTGGGTTAAAGTTTTTTGAGGCATCATAACTTTGTTAAGCGGCTTAGCCTACATAGAAATTTATGAAACTTTGTTGGAAGCTATTTTATAATATTTCAATACCTATCAGTCGTTTACATTTGAATCGAGAATTTATCAAAAATCATGAGGCGACATTGGGGAATTTTACTGAAAATCGAGGGCGACATAAACTTCTCCCTGGAGCTTCTCTAGAGCGAAGTGGGGAGACCTAGAGCAACTTTGTCGCTCACTTCGCCTGGTGTGGTGACCCCTGAAGCCTACATAGAAATTTATGAAACTTTGTTGGAAGCTATTTTATAATATAGAGACATGTTTTGTGATTCTGATAAAACCTATAAACTGTGAAACTGGTTTACAGTAGTAATTTGCTCTGAAATTTCAAATGTTATCACGTTAAAGCTGAATGTGATCTTGTTGCTGAGATTTATAAAATCAGATATGTTCATAAAACACAAGAAAAAATTGTTATTGGTAGGATTATGATATATCATTACATATTTGATCACGTCTTCTTATGCTTACCTGTTTAAGGAGAATGCTGTTCTAGGATCAAAGTAAAGTTCTATACATATGCATTAAAATAGATTATGATCTTAACTTATTGTCGAGCCTGCAACTTTTGTTACAGAAAGCTCGACATAGGGATAGTGATCCGGCGGCGGCGGCGGTGTTAGCTAACTTCTTAAAAGCTTTGTATTTTAGAAGGTGGAAGACCTGGATGCTTCATACTTTGTATATAGATGCCTCATGTTACGAAGTTTCCGTCAGTCACATGTCCAATGTCCTTGACCTCATTTTCATGGTTCAGTGACCACTTGAAAAAAAAAGTTCAAATTTTTTGTAATGTTGAATTCTCTCTTATTATAAGTAATAGGATAACTATATTTGATATGTGCGTACCTTGCAAGGTCCTCATGTCTGTCAGACAGTTTTCACTTGACCTCGACCTCATTTCATGGATCAGTGAACAAGGTTAAGTTTTGGTGGTCAAGTCCATATCTCAGATACTATAAGCAATAAGGCTAGTATATTCGTTGTATGGAAGGACTGTAAGGTGTACATGTCCAACTGGCAGGTGTCATCTGACCTTGACCTCATTTTCATGGTTCAGTGGTTATAGTTAAATTTTTGTGTTTTGGTCTTTTTTTCATACTATATGCAATAGGTCTACTATATTTGTTGTATGGATTGATTGTAAGGTGTACATGTCTAGCGGGCAGATGTCATGTGACCTTGACCTCATTTTCATGGTTCAGTGGTCAAAGTTAAGTTTTTGAGTTTTGGTCTTTTTATCTAATACTGTATGCCATAGGTCAACTATATTTGGTGTATGGAAATATTTTATGATCTTTATGTCAGTAGCGCAGGTTTCTTTTGACCCTGACCTCATTTTCACGGTTCATTGCACAGTGTTAAGTTTTTGGTCTATTTTTCTTAAACTATAAGTAATAGGTCAACTATATATGTTGTATAGAAGCATTGTTAGCTGTACATGTCTGCCTGGCATGGTTCATCTGACCTTGACCTCATTTTCATGGTTCATTGGTCTTTGTTTAGTTATCTTGGTTAATGTTAAGTTTATGAGACAGTTGTAATAAAGCTTTATACTTAGGACTATCTACATAATATCAATGATTAGTATAAAAGGCGAGACATTTCAGCGTGTGCACTCTTGTATACATATATATATGCATTAAAATGGCAAAAACCGAATAGTAAAATATATGACAATAAAATGTGAAAATATGTTTTCCATTTTAGGGAGAATTGTAAGAAAGTAGCTGATATTTTTGTAAAGAAGGGACCATTTTTGAAGATGTATACAGCATATATCACAGACTTTGAAGAAACTAACAGAGTGTTTGATGATGCTATTAAGAAGATTCCTACATTTCAACAAGTTGTCAAAGAATTTGAGGTAAAAATAATAAGGGGATTTAAATATTGTTTAGACTATGATGTCGAAAACCTATTAAAAATTTGATAATGAGAAGCAATATTTCATTTTATTGGTAACTTTATCTACATTAGGTCAACATAGGCTATGTTTTTCTTTCAGATGTCCCCAAGATGTGCTAGTTTGGGAGTGAGGCATTATTTACTAAAACCAATACAGAGAATACCACAGTATAAGCTTTTGTTACAAGGTACACTTATTCACAAAACTTTATTGTGTATACTGATAGAAACATTCTGTTTGTTTATCTTTTTCACTAAAAAATAAATTAATGGAAATATAACAAAGGATCATAGAGTTAATTTTGATACACATTTTTTTTTTTTCAAGAAATAATTTGAAAATGATAATTACTTGATATGAAGTTTAATAAAACAAATAGAAAATGTATTTTCCAATTGTAGATTATCTAAAACATCTATCACCAGAATCAGAAGACTATGAAAACACAAAAAGTAAGTTTGATATTAGATCTAGCATACCTCAGCATATAGGTAAATGTCTATGGCATTAAAAAAAATTACCCTTTGTGTTTGCACTTACTACATGAATCTAAGAATGGAAATGGGGATTATATCAAAGAGACAACAACCCGACCAAAAATCAGATCTCAGGGGGCCACTTCCATGCTTAATTGATAGGGGTTGGTGCAGGGGTTCTGTTACTCCACCTTTTTCATATGATCTAGATTTTTAAAATGTATACCTTTTCATATATGGTGTAGGTCAAAATTTTAAACTTTTCCCATATTGTTTGAGTTTAGTGTTGTGTGTAATGTAAAAGTTAAATACCAAATTGCCAAAAGAGAGAAAATTGGTTGATAAAAACACAGCTGGAAACACCAACAAATATAACAGACGAAGTTATTGGAACTTTATTGACCTTATCATATATTTCTGATAGCTTTTCCAAAACAAATATATAGGTATACCCTGGTACATGGCAAAGGAGGATCCTGGGGTGGGGGGGGGGCTTGTCTCCCCCCTTTTATGAGAAAAATTTGGTTGATTATATAATGAATCACTGAAGAATGACTGGAGTGGACCCTCCTTAGATCAGTCAACAGGCCCTCTTATATACAAAGTTCCGGATCTGCTACTGCATGGCAATGAGACAGTATGGTAACCACACTTATCCTCTCCTTTCAATCTTTATCAATGAAATAAAGTTACATAAAAAATCACAATAAATATAAATAAAGAAATAAGTAGAGGTTGCAGCCATTTGTACAAAATATGTATCATTCTATAAAATGAAATGGTATTTTTTTTTTCTATTGTAGTTGCATTGCATATAGTGAGTGAAGTTGCTGATCATGCAAACAGCAGTATGAGACAAGGGGTAGGTTTTATTATTGACATCTTATCTCAATAGTAAACTTACAGCTTCATTTTCTTTCTGCAAGTATATGGGTAATGGGTTGAAAATAGATTCTCATTTTAGGCTTTTTCTTTCTATATACTTGTTGGAAAAGAAATGAAAAATAACCTGAGTTATCCCCCATTTCCCATTGAAAATATCACATAAAACAGAGGAATTACATGTTATATCTTTTATTTGAAAAAAAATCAAATTCATCAGAAATGTTCAGTCTTTTTAATGATATAATACAGATATAATGTATATTGATATGAAGCAAATTTAAATGGATATAACTTTATAAATTCGGTTAAAACGTTTCATAGACTATACAGTTAAAACTATAAATGGCATCATACAAAAAAAAGTAAAAACACAAAAATACTGAACTCCGAGGAAAATTCAAAAAGGAAAATCAAAAATCAAAAGGCAAAATCAAAAGTCCAAGTACATCAAACGAATGGATAACAAAAGATTGTTTTCAAATAGAAATAAACAGATCTATACAAAAAGTACATAGAAAAGAAATCAGATAAGATATATCTTGTTGATAAAAAAAACCTTTCATTTCAGGACCAAGTTCAAAAAATGTTAGAAATACAGAAAAGTTTAGAGGGACAGTTTGAAGTAATCAAGCCTGGAAGGGTAAGTTTTTTTGTTATATAGATATTGTTGAAGGTGGAAAGTATAAACATATATCGTAATCTGAGTATTTTTAAATGGTTTTTGGGTACAACTTTTATTTTAAATCTTGTCCATAAGTGGAAAAAGCATTCTGTGTTGATCTATAAATATACAATTTATTGTAAAAATTAACATAAAAATTGAGTGAAATTTTAACAATAATTGGCTGTTTCAACTCTTTATGTTATTTATTTAGTTACAGTAACTTTACTCATGTTCCTTTTAATCTACATCAGGATTTAATCAAGAAAGGAGAACTGATGAAATTGTCCAGAAAAGAAATGCAACCAAGGATGTTCTTTTTGGTAAGTTATCCAAAGTATTATGTGAGAATTAATTTTCTTGGCCTTTTCATACATGTATATGTCTATGTTAATAGAAAATTGTCAGATTTCAAATTTTGGTTGTGGGCATCATTGGAAGATTGATCAATGTAGTTTTGAAATATATAAAAATTATCTGGTATATATTTCAACAGCAACCAAATAACAAACAAAAAATGAATTCTTCGCAAAATTGTATGGTTTATTAATGTCAAGTATCTTTCAATAACAAACCAATTCAAATAATTGATAGAATATATAGTTATGAATATTTTATAAGATTTAAAAATTCGATAAAAGTTAAGATTTCATTTATGAAAGCATTACATTATCTGTAATCACTATCTATATTTTCAGTTTAATGATGTGCTGTTATACACTACACCAACACCGACTGGAGGATACAGACTGAACAATGTATTAACGTTGAGTGGTATGAAGGTACTTATCAATATAGATACTTTATTTTAAGTAATTTTAGGGAAAAAAATGATAATATGAGTATTATTGAAATATGTTGATTTGTTTTGAATACAAAATTGTGGCAATGTTAACTTATGTGTGAATAATGGGCAAGTTAGGCAACCTCTCTAATGGCTACTTCTCAAGCTTTTGAAATGTTGCTTTATGATATGAACAGCCTCTAGTAAAGTACAAATATTTTTCTTCCTTAAGCATGTGACAGTGTATCAACCAATCAATGAAATAAAAAGTTTGAAAGTAAGGAATATTTATTAAAGCTTAAATTCAACTTATTTGTTCAGTCTGGAGATGCTCTGAAAAAACAACATTGAATTTTATGCCACACATAATCTTTTCAGATAACTTTACCAGCCTCAAAAGAATACAACACAGAATTTAACATTGTTACAGTACAAAGATCATTCACAGTAGAAGCTAGGTAAGGGAAGTAAAAAGATGAGAACATACTTTAATACAAGAAAGAAGAAAACTAATCACTGTAGACCAAATCACTGCCTTCATTGAGGAGCAAAATCTGTACATTTAATATAAGCTGTTAAAGTTCATGGGATAACAATATGTGAAACAATTAGTTTGATTGAATGTGACTGGATTTTTCATACAGATGTCCTAGTTAATTTTTTTATTAAAATATTCATTATAAAATATTTACAAGAGATTCACATTTTAATTAACTTTTTTTGCCCAAAATCCCAGCCCAAAATTCAATACCATTGCAAAAACAGTCCACAAAACATTACATAGACAATTAAAGACAGAGCATTGCCCTCAGACTAAGAATGTTGCAGAAAAATTGTTGAAATAATTCAATCTGCCTGATGATGTTGAGCTGGTTTAAGTTTCGCTAGAATTAGTTCAAGATTACCTTCTTTTCACACAATAACAGTTGAACAATCAATCTGCATTTTTTGCAAATATTAGCACATCTAGTTTTTATGTTGACTAAAACATATGCCTCTTTGAAACATATATATACTATTTTATTGAAAAGAATTTTTTGTTTAAAGCACATGAATGCACTGATTTATTTGTGTAATCAGTAGGTTGATTTGTTAATAATTGAACTACACATACTATAATTTTAAGATTTGGATCTATATCATTTTAATTTTGAAGCAAGTGAAAGAAGAATAACTGTAAAGTGTCAATATTTATTTATATTTTTGGGGAAAGCTGTGTTTCAAGATGAAAGTTGGCAGCAGTTCAATACATTTGTTTATTTAATAATGTGACAGTAACAAACTGTTTGATGGTGCATTCTTTATTTATTTATACTAGTTCTGAAAAAGATAGAGATGAATGGGTTACGTCCTTGAAGAATACTATAGATGATTACACTCAGAGGAAAAATACATTTGAAACTGTCAGAGCTGGTAACCAGGTAGGTAGAAATTTACATCATGATTTCATTTTGAATAGGTCAAAAAGTTAAATAAATTGAAGCCATTAAATCTGAAAATCTGAAACATGTCCAAGCAAATTTACAGTGTACTTAAAAAGCTTCATGGGATAACATGCATTTTCACTTAAATAGCAAATGCTGTGCACTTATGGGAATTTAATTGTCTCATGATTCCCTATAGATTGTTTAAACAAATCTTTATGAAATATTTTCACAAGGATTGTTCATTCATTCACATGTATTTAATATACAAACAGTTTACACTCTCATTGATATGTCGATGTGTGTATAATGTGCTCCGAGCATGGCTGTGTTTTCCCTCTCCTGAAAATCACAAAAAAAACTTTTTTTTTCAACAGAAAACAAGACTGAACAAAATCGGATAAGTTACAATTATTTAGTTTTTAGTTTCCAATTGTATATCATTTCAAATTAATGATCTGATTGAACTATGGCAAAGGTAAATTAATTGTGAAAATTATATGAGATTACAATGAAGTTTAGTTTGAAATTCATAATTTTTTGGTTAATAATTCATTTATATATAAGATTCAAAATTTTGTTTTTGAACAGATGGAACAAATATATGAAGTATGTAAACAAAAGTATGCTTATTTACATGTAAACAAACTCTGTATCCTGGCTTAGAAGTATTCCTCACCTAGATTTATACCTAAAAACATTGCTTTTTAGTTCACCTGACAAAGACCATATATGCTATTGCTATATTCATTTCTTTAAACATTCATCATACATTCAACATTCTTATCTATGAAAGTTTCACCCATCATTTAAAAGCTAGCGATTGAAGAAAATATTTACTACCATAGAAGTATTTTCTATGGATCTTTTCTTGCTAATTAGTAACAAGAAATGCTATAATCATGCTATGGTATTATGGCTATACATTAAACCATTTTCATCGCATCAACTTATGTAATTGCATAAAAACAGTTATATAACCAAGAGCTTATATATAATGAGACTTGTTTTGTTCTAGGTGAAAACAAATGATCAGGTATTCTTGTCAGATGCTGATTGGGTAGTCTGTGTCACATGATGTAGTGTATTTAAACATGGCAACCTACTTTCCTATGTTAGGTTTTCTTCACCCTGTTTGTTCCACTTGTAAAAATATAGCCTAATAAAGGTGTTGGCATAATGAGCACATTCCAGGATATGTCTGTTTTTAATGGACAAATGATTGCACCTTGTAAAAATCAAAATATGAAGATGTCATTAGAATAGTTCCGACACTCTTTTTGTGTTCAACAAGTTAACCTGCTACTTGTTTCTTTCTATGTCTATTGCACCCATCACTTCATTCTTATAACAACTACAACAGTTTTCACAGTAGTGATAAAGTATGAGCCACTTAGAACTAGGACATGTTTCTTTGATCTGTCTGTCTATGTTTTCTGTAACTGTATTACCAGGATAACCAAATTATCTTCTTTGATTCACCTATATTAAGCTGTTCAATCACTATGTTCAGGTTATTATTATATCACAGCTGTGGGACATTAGCAGACATTATCAGCAATGTCACAATGTCTTAAGAAAAGTTTTCAGTTCTGTGCACACTTGCCAACAAGTTTCATGTTGGGACTCTTGGTTGATATTTTATGATATCAAATTATAGAAAATCTGACGATCTTTATGTATCAGACATGTGTTTAGAAATGTGACATCAAATTCATTCTGAAATTGCTGATGTAGTGAAAATAGTCCGTTTTTAAATCAGCTTGTCTTTTAGACTTCATTGTAACTAGAACACACCTGCAAAATCGTTGGCATTTAGAGCTTGGTTGAAAGTAAGAAAACTGTTGTAGGGTGAATTTTTGTAAAAGATTTAATGATTGGAGAATTTCAGAAAAGGTATCAAAAGTCAGTTGATTTTTCTAAAAGAAAGTGTACATTTTACCGTCATACACCAAAAATTACTGTTAACATCATTTGGCACAACTTTTTCAGTTATTCGTCATAAAGGTACCCCCCATTACGCTCTCATGAAAACTATGTGTTAAACCGTCCTAAACAGAAGTTTAATTAGTCTATTACTTAAAAGTCCAACTGATGACGGAAACAAAATCCGAAAACAAAGCCTTCATTATCGTTTTTCTCCCAAAATAACCCAAACATATAATCATAAGCAAGGCTGACAAATGCGACTATGCATAGTACCTATAGGACACAAAGGCATATAATGATTAATTTATTAAGGAAGGAAGGAAGAGAAGCAACACACAAAATGAGGTCTTCTCTTTTAATAGTATAGATACTGGTACTTATAAATATATCTTTCCTTCAAAACATACATTTTGCAATATGTTGCTAGACAATATAACTTTGTTTGCCCATTAAAGGTTGAAGAAATATATTGTCCATCTGTTGGCATTGATCTTGTGTCATTGTCCACTGATAGACACTTTTAACGGTTTTATAAAAACGTTAAAAAGATGCAGTTCTCAATCGATATATTTTCTCTTCCTTATTGTTTTATTTTGAACAATCATTGCTTGCTAGAGAACAGTTTTACACAAGAAGTATTTCTTTTGATCACATTTGGTACACATGAATATGTTTGAAAAAGTTCTTCTTATTTGATTTCTATGAACTCCTGTGAAATAACTTAATCAACAAACCTTCATACCAACATGATGGCTAAATATGGTATTGGTGTTTCTACTATGTGATACAAGATGTTTCTTCCTCATTCCCTCAGTATAGACAGGAAATGCAAAATATAAATTTTTGCTTTTGCTTGTATTGTGTGTTGTCAGGGTAAAATGGTATATAATTTTGAAACCTAGTTATATTAGATGATGAGGTTTTGGGAAATATATATATATATGGTTATGGGATTCTAAAGTAAAGTATAACTTTTTTTTAAAAGAGTACAAGTGAGGTAATTGATATGTTTCCAACAGAGAGAGCTTTTTGATCTTGATCAATCATTTAGCTTATTTTGTCACATCTGATTAGTTAATCACCCAATTTTCAACAAAAAATTATTAATTCATACAAAAATTATCATTTATCAGTCACATATTAACATTTTTTTAAACAATTTTCATATTCTATAGTCCAATTTCGATATTGTGAAATTTGGGTTTTGTCATTTAAGAGTTGTAGTCCTTGATAGATTGGAAAATATCATTTATGTAGTTTCCATGCAACAAGTCATGACCTGTTCAAACAAAGCTTTTCAAATTTTATTATGTTATGTTTATCAAATTCTATATGTTATGTTACCAAATTTTAATATGTTATGATACTGATGACAAAATGCAGGTCAAAAACATAAAAGATTTTCACTTTTGCAGTCTTTGATTAATTAATTTTGGTTAAGAGCACTGTATGATGTTTTGGTGCAATTAGTTGAAAACCATTCAACCTTCTCTTTTGAAATTTTGATATATACTTACTGATAATAAAAAGGGAAGGATCATACCCGTAGCCAGGGGGGGTTTGCCCCCCCCCCCCCCCCCCTTGAAATCAAATAAGCACTGTTAAAGTCAACGTTTTTTTCAAATTGTGACTGTTAAAGTCAAGTTCATGAGTCCAACGACAGGTTGATGGTTCATTCAAAATATTCCGGCTTACTTTACTAACAAATCTGGCTTCAACAATATAGCCATGTGTGCATTACGTTTTTACACTATCAATCAATCAATCAATCATAAAGGAGGTAAAATTCCAATTTGACTATTTTCACTTGTGCAGTCTATGAAATATGGCCCATAATTGCATTAACAGTTACACTAATAAATGTAATGAAAACCTGGTTTCCCCTCTGACATTTTGTGATTAATTTGTCTTATTATCACTACCTTAGTGTGTGTGGCATTAAATGATTTATAATGAGTGGCTCTTATAGTTTATATGTAATGGATTCATTATTATATATATGGAATGGATTTTGTGGGTAAAGGTTAACTATGATATTTTCCCGCTGAAATACAAATGTTCCTTAGGCTTATATTGGATAAAGTTTAAACCGTCATCAATTATCAACAAATAAATCTGTGGAAATAGGTATCTTAGTAAATTAGTTAAATCCAAAATAAATGAGAAATACAATCTTATTTATTTATTGATGATGATATTTTTTTAAGAAATAAGGCATTTCGATCTTTAATGTCTAAATTTAGCTGATTTTATTTTATTTGAGCTTTTAATTGAGTTTTAACAAAAGTGTACCTATCAACATACTTATATCAGTTTTTATTTTTCAGTCTTTTTATGACAAAGATTTTGTTCTTGGTTCCAAAGCCCCAATATGGATACCTGATGCTCGTGTAACAATGTGTATGTTATGTACGTGTGAATTCTCTGTAGCATGGAGAAGACATCATTGTCGATCTTGTGGAAGGGTAAGATAATATTTTGATTTTAATACATGGAGATAATGTTTACACTGCAGATACAGGTTTCTTTTGCCTAACAGTAAAGTGTGCCAAAGTAAGTCACAGAAGCTTGATAGTGAAGTTGTTTATAAATATTATATATAAGGAGATGTTGTTATCTTTTTCAAGTTGTGATTGTTATAAGATCCTTAAGAGTTGTGAACTTTAGACATTTTCTGCTGACTTGCATATAATGTACAAAAAATTTTTTTTGTGTTAATCTGTTCTATGACCAGAAAAAAAGTATAAGAATATAATCAAGTTATCAATTATAATGTGCTGATGCAGCTTTAGTTGATCATCAATCAATCAATCCAGCACTTCTTTATGCAATTAATAATTCTTTTGGAATAAGTTTTGTTTCGAGCTTTCATGAAATGATTTAGTAAAATACTTTCAAATTGGTAAGTCTGCAAAAAGTTTCCAGTTTGTATGATGTTAAACTTAGTGTTATATTGAACTATATAACATTCACAACTATGTTTCCAAAATGATGTTAATGTTTTTCACTTCTACGGGTACCCTATAACTAGTTTTGTATGCCCCACCTAGCAGCATTATGTTTTTCAGACTGTGTGTTCCTTCATCCGTCTGTTCATCTTTTTCTTAGTAAGAGTACTTACTAGTTGATTAATTCATATTGAAATGCAGTCTATACTATAATTCAAAGGAGATTTGGGGTATACATCAATAAGGCAAGTAACCCAACAATATGATAGGACAAAATAGTAAATATTGAAATATAACACCAGTAGTTACTGGCAAATCAAATTCTTTGGTTTAAAGTTTTGGATATTTGTTGTATATTTTAGGTGATTTGCTCAACTTGCTCAGATAACAGAGCCCCATTAGAATACCTTAGAAACAAACCAGCTAGAGTTTGTAATGAATGCTTCCACGCACTTAAAACAGGTAAAATATACACAAAATAACTTCCTCTATACCACTTCCTTTTCAATCTTTACATAATAGTATTACAAATGTATTGGTAAAGGAAAGCATTTTCTATGAATAACAGCAATCAGTTCTTTACTTTTAGCATTACCAAGAAGGTCTGAAGCAAAATTCATTTTCCTGTATTTTACTGACGTTTGCAGTCTGAGATTATTTTTTTTAAGACATCTATAACTTTGTAAAACTTTTATGGAATGTTATGAACAGAGGCATTTTTAAGATGAAGAAAATAGGTTTTTTTTTATTGATTAATGACGTAGGCTGTATTTTTTAGGCAACATCACACTTTAACACTGACAGCAATAATCACATGAGACACAGAATTCTGCGCAACCTTTTTCGAATTTTTTTTAATCAAGTTATATCTATGTAATTTTTTACACATGACAGATTTTAATGACAAGGTAGAGACAGGGAATGTTACAGAAGGTATGAGAGAGGACATAGATGGATCAGTACTGAGTCTGAGCAGTATAAAGGAAAGATTTCAACAGATCAGGAGAAGTGCAAGATTTTCTACTAAAGTCAAAAGACCTAAAAGATTGATTGAGGTGATTATATCATAATACTTTTAATTAATTTTACCAATAGTATCCTCTTTATATTCAAGAGATAGCACCTTACCAATTTTTGCTTTAATTTTGTTTTCTATATTAGAGTCACCTTTGTACTTTTTTCATTAATGATAGCAGTCTCACGCTAGACTTATCGTTCTGCAGAACCAGTTACAAATTTTATTGGAATTATTCCCCTGAATTGTAAACAACTTTAACAAACATATCATCATTAAGCAGAGCCTTTTTTGTAAGTTGAAATGATACCAGAAGTTAAAAACTCCTCTAAGTATCAAAAAAATATAATCAGAGGTATTCTTTTCCAATTTCAGGTACATGCAAACAATTTGGATTGTAGTATGAGTGGATACCTGAAAGTTCTAAAAGGAAAGAAATGGAAAAAATTCTGGTTCTTACTTAAAGATAAAGTGTTGTATAAATTCAAGGCTAGTGAGGTAATATTTGTTAAAATGTGTTGACCAATTTTCAATTTTATCATAAGTAGTTGTAATACACACATACCCATACACCATTGTCATAATGGTCTAGATATGGACAAAATGTGCACAGTTTAAACATGAAAAAAACAATTGAGTTATCTTTCTTTTTGTACATAAAGTATTTCAGAATTTGTGTGTGCATTGTTGAATAAGGAACAACAATGTGAAACTAGATTTGCCATTGCAAGTAATAGCGGATGTCATCCTTCCCGCACTGCCACTAAGTGGCAGGTATTTAAAAAAAAGAATAAACAGTGAATGCACATATATGCATGGCTATACATCTTTCTGTAAATTTTCAGTACATTCAGAGGATTTCAAAAAAAATAAACAATTTTTAGCGGTGGCCATTTTGGAAATTCCAAAGTCTAAAGTCTCAATCAGATTTGCCAGACAACAATCACATAAAGTTTCATAAATTTTGGAGCATTTTGAAATTTTTGAAATGTTGCATTCAAAAATTTTCATCAAAGGAGTAGGTCCAGTAAGACCCCTTTTTGGCCCCAAAATATAGCAGTTTTACAAAATTGTTAAAATGTAAACTTTTAGTCATTTATTGGATAGTAGAAAGGTTCTGTTACATAAATATGGGCTCTTTTTGACAATACAATGCACATATATTGAGAACTAGCACCATTAATTCATGCTAAATTACTGAAATCTTCACAATTCCAGCATTTTAGTTAAATTTTAGACGGTTTCCGTGTAAAACGAAAGTGGCCGCATTCGTGTTCATCCAAAATATTGAAATGGAGGTTGTATTTGATGATAATACATAACATATATAAAGATTGAGGATGAACACGGATGCGGCCACTTTCGTTTTTGACAAAAACCATCTGAAAAGTGACATTTTTTCGCATATTTGGTAGATTTCTCATATTTGAGCCTGAATCAGATCGTTTTTATACGACCGCAAAATTTGAAAAATTTTTCGTCGTATATTGCTATCACGTTGGCGTCGGCGTCGTCGTCGTCGTCGTCGTCGTCGTCGTCGTCCGGCGTCCGAATACTTTTAGTTTTCGCACTCTAACTTTAGTAAAAGTGAATGGAAATCTATGAAATTTTAACACAAGGTTTATGACCACAAAAGGAAGGTTGGTATTGATTTTGGGAGTTTTGGTCCCAACATTTTAGGAATTAGGGGCCAAAAAGGGCCCAAATAAGCATTTTCTTGGTTTTCGCACTATAACTTTAGTTTAAGTTAATAGAAATCTATGAAATTTTGACACAAGGTTTATGACCACAAAAGAACGGTTGGGATTGATTTTGGGAGTTTAGGTTTCAACAGTTTAGGAATTAGGGGCCAAAAAAGGGCCCAAATAAGCATTATTCTTGGTTTTCGCACAATAACTTTAGTTTAAGTAAATAGAAATCAATGAAATTTAAACACAATGTTAATGACTACAAAAGGAAGGTTGGTATTGATTTTGGGAGTTAAGGTCCCAACAGTTTAGGAATTAGGGGCCAAAAAGGGACCCAAATAAGCATTTTTCTTGGTTTTCGCACCATAACGTTAGTATAAGTAAATAGAAATCTATGAAATTTAAACACAAGGTTTATGACCATAAAAGGAAGGTTGGTATTGATTTTGGGAGTTTTGGTCCCAACAGAATAAGGGGCCCAAAGGGTCCAAAATTAAACTTTGTTTGATTTCATCAAAATTGAATAATTGGGGTTCTTTGATATGCCGAATCTAACTGTCATGACTGTGTATGTAGATTCTTAACTTTTGGTCCCGTTTTCAAATTGGTCTACATTAAGGTCCAAAGGGTCCAAAATTAAACTTAGTTTGATTTTGACAAAAAATGAATCAGTTAGGTTCTTTGATATGCTGAATCTAAAAATGTACTTAGATTCTTGATTATTGGCCCAGTTTTCAAGTTGGTCCAAATCGGGGTCCAAAATTAAACTTTGTTTGATTTCATCAAAAATTGAATAAATGGGGTTCTTTGATATACCAAATCTAACTGTGTATGTAGATTCTTCATTTTTGGTCCTGTTTTCAAATTGGTCTACACTAAAGTCCAAAGGGTCCAAAATTAAATTTAGTCTGATTTCAACAAAAATTGAAATCTTGGGGTTCTTTGATATGCTGAATCCAAAAATGTACTTAGATTTTTTATTATGGGCCCAGTTTTCAAGTTGGTCCAAATCAGGATCTAAAATTATTATATTAAGTGTTGTGCAATAGCAAGTCTTTTCAATTGCACAGTATTGCGCAATGGCAAGAAATATCTAATTGCACAATATTGTGAAATAGCAAATTTTTTTTTAATTAGAGTTATCTTTCTTTGTCCAGAATAGTAAGCAAGAAATATTTAATTGCAAAATATTGTGCAATAGCAAGATTTTTTTTTAATTGGAGTTATCTTTCTTTGTCCAGAATCAACTTAAATCTTTGTTATATACAATATACAATGTATATTCACTTTTTACTACCAACTGATAAATTATAATAAATAACATTCAGTGATAACAAGCAGTTTTTTTTACATCTTAATATTTTATGATGTATTTAAATGAGTAGTTATTGTTGCAAACTCCATTAGAAATTTTAATTGAGATTAGTTTTGGAATAAGGGAAAGGGGGATGTGATTAAAAAAATTGGGTTCAATTTTTCTCATTTGAAATTTCATAAATAAAAAAGAAAATTTCTTCAAACATTTTTATGCCCCACCTACGATAGTAGAGGGGCATTATGTTTTCTGGTCTGTCCGTCCGTCCGTCCGTCCGTCTGACCGTTCGTTCGTCCGTCCGTTCGTCCGTCCGTCTGTCCCGCTTCAGGTTAAAGTTTTTGGTCAAGGTAGTTTTTGATGAAGTTTAAGTCCAATCGACTTCAAACTTAGTACACATGTCCCCTATGATATGATCTTTCTAATTTTAATGCCAAATTAGAGTTTTTACCCCAATTTCACGGTCCACTGAACATGGAAAATGATAGTGCGAGTGGGGCATTCGTGTACTGAGGACACATTCTTGTTTTGAGAGGATTAATATTCAACAGCATAGTGAATTGCTCTAAGAGAAAACAAAAATTTTAAGTTCATTAGAACACATTCATTCTGTGTCAGAAACCTATGCTGTGTCAACTATTTAATCACAATCCAAATTTAGAGCTGAATCCAGCTTGAATGTTGTGTCCATACTTGCCCCAACCGTTCAGGGTTCAACCTCTGCGGTCGTATAAAGCTACGCCCTGCGGAGCATCTGGTTAATGACTAAATAAGTTGAAATCTTTCACATAAATTAATTGCATCATATGAAATAGACACTTAAGTGTTTAAAAAGTGGTCAAAATCTTTCGTCAGATGAAACTGAAATTTGAGGCCAAAATCGGTCCTTACCGGACCTACTCCTTTTAGAGTGTGATTTACCCTGTATATTTGGATATTATCATGTGTGTCTTATTTTCGATTATTTCCCTAAAAACATTTTACCATTAGTGAATAGTTGACAGTTCTTTTAAAGGCATTGTACAAGACCATGCAATAAAAATGATAACACAGGGAAGACTTTTAAGTGCCCCATCTATAAAAGTCAAAACAGCAAAAATAACATGATAGCCTGTATATTTTTCCAAACCTATTACATATCAATTTTAATGATAATAAAGCATATAAAAAGTCTAATAAAGATTTGTGAGATAAAGTGACAATCAAATCTAGCTTATTGACTTATATAACATACATATATAGAGTTATTCATGAAGATTATCATAAACCTACACAACCAAAATTGAATGAAAAGTTCCATTTTTTTAACTACATACTTTTCAGATTTTCTAAGTGAATTTTATGAATTTTAAATTTAAATCGAGGACTTCCCTAACATAACTAAAGCTAACCCAACACACAATATACATGACGTTTGTGATTCTGACACAGAAATATTTCTTTATACAATGAAGTATAATATTAATGTGATTTTACAGGACGTAGCTGCCAAAGAATCCATGGCTGTTATTGGTTATGAAGTTATTAAAGTTTCGGAGGTAAGAAAATCAACTTTTAAATCTGTGTAAAAAACCTTCTTTATAAAAAGGGCCTATGCTTAGTAGAGAAGCAGTTAATACTTGTATGGAAGTTTGATTGGATTGATGTCAAAACCATCTGAAAAGTTAAGCTTGCTTCTCTAACAGTAAGGAAGGTTAAGGGAGCTACCATTTGATTTTTATGGGAGGCTAGGATGAAATTTGAAAAAAATAGGCAGGACAGGAGTTTTGAGTAAAAACATAATAATCAAATGGTAGCTCCCTTAAACGAAGGAGATGGGACAGCATCCAAACAGCATTATTTTATTTTAAATGTGATATGAATTTATGTTTTATAATAAGCACTATAACTGCTTTTTATTAACATTTTTTGAATATTTTTATCAATAAATGCACGTTTCAAAAAAGTATTTATTTAAATTTCAGAATTTTGAAGGTGTTGCAGCCAATCTTGTATTCCAATTAAGCCATAAGAATCAGTCACCATCTGTGTTCCAAACAGATAATGCATCTTCTACAGACAGGTATGTAGGGAGACAATTGGTGACTCATTTTTAGCTCACCTGGCCCGAAGGGCCAAGTGAGCTTTTCCCATCACTTTGCGTCCGGCGTCCGGCGTCCGTCGTCTGTCGTCCGTCGTCCGTCGTCGTTAACTTTTACAAAAATCTTCTCCTCTGAAACTACTGGGCCAAATTGAACCAAACTTGGCCACAATCATCATTGGGGTATCTAATTTAAAAAATGTGTGGCGTGACCCGGTCAACCAACCAAGATGGCCGCCACGGCTAAAAATAGAACATAGGGGTAAAATGCAGTTTTTGGCTTATAACTCAAAAACCAAAGCATTTAGAGGAAATCTGACATGGGGTAAATATGTTTATCAGGTCAAGATCTATCTGCCCTGAAATTTTCAGATGAATCGGTCAACCTGTTGTTGGGTTGCTGCCCCTGAATTGGTAATTTTGAGGAAATTTTTGCCGTTTTTAGTTATTATCTTGAATATTATTATAGATAGAGATAAACTGTAAACAGGAATAATGTTCAGCAAAGTTAGATTTACAAATAAGTCAACATGACCGAAATGGTCAGTTGACCCCTTAAGGAGTTATTGCCCTTTATAGTCAATTTTTAACCATTTTTCATAAATCTAAGTAATCTTTTACAAAAATCTTCTCCTCTGAAACTAATGGGCCAAATTAATCCAAAGTTGGCCACAATCATCTTTGGGGTATCTAGTTTAAAAAATGTGTGGCGTGACCCGGTCAACCAACCAAGATGGCCGCCACGGCTAAAAATAGAACATAGGGGTAAAATGCAGTTTTTGGCTTATAACTCAAAAACCAAAACATTTAGAGGAAATCTGACATGGAGTAAAAATGTTTATCAGGTCAAGATCTATCTGCCCTGAAATTCTAAGATGAATCGGTCAACCTGTTGTTGGGTTGCTGCCCCTGAATTGGTAATTTTGAGGAAATTTTTGCCGTTTTTAGTTATTATCTTGAATATTATTATAGATAGAGATAAACTGTAAACAGGAATAATGTTCAGCAAAGTTAGATTTACAAATAAGTCAGCATGACCGAAATGGTCAGTTGACCCCTTAAGGAGTTATTGCCCTTTATAGTCAATTTTTAACCATTTTTCATAAATCTAAGTAATCTTTTACAAAAATCTTCTCCTCTGAAACTACTGGGCCAAATTAATTCAAACTTGGCCACAATCATCTTTGAGGTACCTTGTTTGAAAAATGTGTCCGATGACCTGGCCATCCAACCAAGATGGCCGCCACGGCTAAAAATAGAACATAGGGGTAAAATGCAGTTTTTGGCTTATAACTCAAAAACCAAAACATTTAGAGGAAATCTGACATGGAGTAAAAATGTTTATCAGGTCAAGATCTATCTGCCCTGAAATTTTAAGATGAATCGGTCAACCTGTTGTTGGGTTGCTGCCCCTGAATTGGTAATTTTGAGGAAATTTTGCTGTTTTTTGTTTATTATCTTGAATATTATTATAGATAGAGATAAACTGTAAACAGCAATAATGTTCATCAAAGTAAGATTTACAAATAAGTCAACATGACCGAAATGGTCAGTTGACCCCTTTAGGAGTTATTGCCCTTTATAGTCAATTTTTAACCATTTTTCGTAAATCTTAGTTATCTTTTACACAAATCTTCTCCTCTGAAACTACTGGGCCAAATTAATTCAAACTTGGCCACAATCATCTTTGAGGTACCTTGTTTGAAAAATGTGTCCGATGACCTGGCCATCCAACCAAGATGGCCACCACGGCTAAAAATAGAACAGGGGTAAAATGTAGTTTTTTGCTTATAACTCTGAAACCCAAATCATTTAGAGGAAATCTGACAAGGAGTTAAATTGTTAATCAAGTCAATATATATCTGCCCTGAAATATTCAAATGAATAGGACAACCGGTTGTTGGGTTGCTGCCCTCCAATTGGTAATTTTTAAAGAAATTTTGCTGTTTTTGGTTATTATCTTGAATACTATTATAGACATGATAGATAGCGATAAACTGTAAACAGCGATAATGTTCATCAAAGTAAGATCTACAAATAAGTCCACATGACCTGAATGGTCAATTGACCCCTTAAGGAGTTATTGCCCTTTATAGTCAATTTTAACAATTTTCATTAATTTGGTAAATTTATGTAAATTTTTACCAAATATTTTTCTCTGTTAGTAATGGGCAAAGTTCATTATAGATATAATTGTAAGAAGCAAGAATGTTCAGTAAAGTAAGAACTTCAAACACATCACCATCACCAAAATACAATTTTGTCATGAATCCATTTGTGTCCTTTGTTTAATATGCACATAGACCAAGGTGAGCGACACAGGCTCTTTAGAGCCTCTAGTCATTTAATTTGCAAGAGATGTACATCTTTTAATTGTTTATGATTAAACAAATTGCTGATTATGCAACTCATTTTTTTTCTTAAAAATCAAATTTACACACGACGTATTAATTTCTATAATAATGGTTTTGAAATTGGAAAATCCCATCTAAAAATACTTATTTGTCAATATAGAATCATTTTCATAACCACATGGATAAGTCCAATTCCTGATGCACTCAGGTTATCAATTAACTGGGTCAGAACAGGTAAGCGTTCGTCTGTAATGCCCTATTGTCATTTCTTACTGTCATAAACATTTTAACTGGTGGGTTGCCAAAGGTTCTAAACGCCTAAATCAATAATATGAATATCTAGCAGCGGACTTAACCTTGTGTGTTGATTTAAATGTTGAATACTTAAACTTTCTTTTATTCTTCTTGTGCACCTGCATGTACTTTTCTCCTTTATTCTATATAAATCCCCACTGGAAGGCCTCTGACAGACTGAGTGAGCGTAAATCCCTAATATTGATAGTCGATGACAACAAGTAAAGGTAAATGATTCAGTAATATTACCAACTTGAGTATTGTTGTTGTCCACGCTGTTATGAAAATGATTCTAATGTTTATTCGGTGTTAACTATTTTCCAGATGGATAAAAGCAATGGAAGAAGCAGTTCAAGGTTAAAGAGTTGTCTCCCATGGTGATCAGATTGTGGATATTGTTAAATTCCATATGAAATATCAAGTTTTGACCATCTCATTTAACCCTGTCATAATTTATTTTTGTATTTATTTATTATGTCTATACATTAAAGGTGCCATACATTTTTAGATGAGAATGATAGTTTTATAAATTTTTGGCTTTATTTTAAAATATTATTTACTGAAGTGTTACATCCTGTAAATTTGTTCTTTTCTTTTCTTTGACTTAACTTCTTTTAGAAAGAATTATATCTTAAGAATAATACCTTCTAATAAACACAAGACACAAGTAAAAAGAACTTGTTTGATTTCTGCTGTTAGCAGCTATTTTGTAGTTTAATACAAGGCATTAATGCCATCTATATTTTCTACAAGAATAAGTCAATCCCCCTCTAAGAATCTGTTACGTTAATATAAAATGTTATTTTCTTTTGTTACTTTATTTACAAACAATGGTTGTATTATCGTTTTTGGTAGCCCTCTAATTGGGTTTACTGTTAATGTGCAATTTAATTAAGTTTTTATCACTTAAATGTGATTTTGTTATACATATTATTACTTACATACTTATATCCTGTAATGAATCAAACATTCAGAGATTAGTTATAGAATGGAATTACAAGATACACATTATTATGAATTATTACCACTTATCATTTATTTCTAAATGAGTTCTGAATTGGTATATTATAATAAACAATGCAATACACAAGGTTTTATTCGAGGATTTGTATAATTTTAAATAACACATCATTGAAAATAATATTAAATTTACAATTAATTAGAAACTGTGAAAATATATAACATATATTGAATTTCATAAGAAACAATTTAAACGGTTTCTGGATAAAGTGCAAAAAGTGTTCTTTTTTGCACCCAAAATCTTACAATTATAGCTGATCACAATTTATACTGTATTATGAGTGATTTTTCGTTTGAAGATTATTTTTGTAAGAATGGTTAATATATCAGCTGCTCCTACATATTTGCATTAATCATTGAAAATTTGCTGGTAAAGGGTGCTTTATTTCACTGTTATATGAGCAATAGAATCCATGAAAATAAGTCAATAAATTATAATACTTGCATCATACTATATTTGGCAGCAGAAATCTATTTATATATAATTTCATATAAGATAAAGAGATTATGACCAGCTTTATAACTATATATGGTTTATATCAAAAACCTAAAAATTTCTAAAAATGTATATTTTTATATCATTTATTTCATTACATCAAAACTTGGTTGTTGCCATGGATATTTTAAAGACATAATCAAGAGCTGGTACCTCACATATCTCTGGGAAATAAATATTCAATATTTTGGATTTTCACAATGCTGTCAATCAATCATGGGTTACCCATATTGCTGATATGTGAGACACTTATCATTTTGTTTTGGAGGAAGAAAAACACCCCTTTTTATACAATGTACCAAATGCTCAACAACATGAGACAGTCAGTATATGTCAACTATCATTTTTCTCAATTTTTTCAAAATGCTTTTTGTACATCTCCACATCAAGTTTTTGTATTTATCGATTCTGTCTGATATTTCTATGTTACCTATATATTTTGTGTCTGCAGGCCAGATGCGTTAAAGAATCTGTCTTTATACATGTACTTTTTTCATCACTATTATTCTGATCTTTCTATCTCCACAGCATTGTGTAATCTTTAAATTTCATTGTATCTCCATAGACTTGTGGAATCTGTATATTTCACAAAACAAAGCAAATCTCAGTTTTTTTTACCGCTATTTTTTTTTAGAAATACAGCAAATAGTGTAAGGTTTTTCCTCCAAATTAAAGGTAAACCAGAAGTCTGTATAATTTAACTTGTGACAAAAAGTCTTGGGTGTAGACTGTAGTTGTACATATTGATATGTATCTGTATTCATTTAAAGATGCCATCATATAAATTGATAAAACAACATTTTCCATCATTGTTGTATTGTATATTGAAATATTTTCGCAGTAAACAGCTAAAAAAAAATACAGTTTAAAAGAAGATAAACTTCAATATTGTATATCTATCATTGACTCGATTAATGTATTTCTTTTTTAATTAAGAATCTTACGAGTTTAAGTTTAACAGCCCTGTATGCACCATAATTCTTGTTTTTAGTAGCTTTTACAGCCTTCTATCTATTTTGCACCCATACATTAATTTTGTTGAATTTTGTAAATTGTTACATGGAAATAGTTGCTTTCTTTAAAATTGTACAGTAATATAGACTTTAATTAATTGTTATGTACAAATGATAAGTAAATTTTACCAAATATATAATGACTTTGTGTTGTTTTATTTATAACAATTTTTTCATAACATTTTCGTAGAATTCACTTACATGCAGATAATGGAGTTTACAAATAAAAAGAAAATGGATACAGAGAGGATTTTCAAAATTCATTAGTCAGAGAGAAACTTAAAATGCCCTGTCAAAAAAACAAATATAAAAAAGAAGATGTGGTATGATTGCCAATGAGACAACTATCCACAAAAGACCAAAATGACAGACATTAACAACAAAGACTACAAATCAAACAGACCATACAAAAAAAACTAATGACTAGGCAAGAGGAAACATCAAAATTATTACAAAGTACTAATTTTAAAATATTAAAAGTATGATAGAGATTATAGTCCACACAATTACATCCAAGACCAAGAGTTATGGGAAGCAAAATGGTCAAAAATGAAAAAAGACTACAAAACAGACAAAATCATCTAAGGTAAACTTTGTCAGATGCAGTAACAAGCTTATTTTAAGTTTTAATACTTATATCAAAACTTAAAATGTTATGAATATTATTTAAGAAATGTAAGTACAGAATATTTTGCTACTGAGCTTATTCCCTATTGGGAACTAATGTTCCTCTAGAAGTGGCACAGACTCAATTATAGTTATATGAACTGAACAAAAGATAGCATTTACATTGAGCAGCCATGTTTCTAGACAAACCTTCATCAATTATGTTTGTGACCAGAAGTAGTCTGTTCAGTTTAAATTTTGCCTCCATATCAGTTTTAAGTTTTGGTTTAAGGTAGCTGATTGTCACATGAACTTGAAATTTAGGAAGTGAACTTTAAAAGTACAATGTATATACTAAATTAGGTTTTTTATCCAGAATTTGCACTTTACAGAACATACATATGATGTTGTCTGATTTAGATATGGTTACTATAGACAAATATTCTTGTTGTATTTTAATATTCTCATCGTAGAAATGGTTTCTCAGTTTTTTTAAGAGAGATGCATTACTCAGAGCTGTAGGGCCGAGGAACCTTATATTTTTCCAGCCTAAAACTTGTCAAGGGAGTGAGAAAGACCAGAAAAAAACATGATATATAGATGATTGATTTTCTGCATATAGACCAGGTAAAATATCAGCCACTGGACACAATGTGAAGCATTTTTGTTGGTTCATTTGATGTGTAGAAAATGGGATAATCTGTACTTACTGTGTTATATTCTCTTTAAATATACACCTGTTCAACTTTACACTGCTATTAGCCAAATACTCTAGCAGAAACAAGATGTTAAACAACAATCAATAAATACCAAAAATATTATAGATTACATTATGAATTTTTTTTTAAAATGGTTTTTTGTCGAGCTCAACATAGGGAAAGTAATCGAGCGGCTACAGCGGTGGTGGCAACAGCGTTAGCTAACTTCTCAAAAGCTTTAGAAGGTGGAAGACCTGGATGCTTCATACTCTGTATATGGATGCCTCATGTTAAGAAGTTTCCGTCAGTCAAATGTCCAATGTCCTTGACCTCATTTTCATGGTTCATTTACTACTTGAAAAAAAAGTTAAGATTTGTTGTAATGTTAAATTATCTCTTATTATAAGTAATAGGATAACTATATTTGGAATGTGGGTACCTTGCAAGGTCCTCATGCCTGTCAGACCGTTTTTACTTGACCTCGACCTCATTTCATGGATCAGTGAACAAGGTTAAGTTTTGATGGTCAATTCCATATCTCAGATACTATAAGCAATAGGTCTGGTATATTCGGTGTATGGAAGGACTTTTAAGGTGTGCATGTCCACTGACTGGGAGGTGTCATCTGACCTTGACCTCATTTTCATGGTTCAGTGTTTATAGTTGAGTTTTTGTGATTTTGTTCTGTTTTTCTTATACTGTATGCAATTGGTCAACTATATTTGGTGTATGGAAATATTGTTAGCTGTATATGCCTGCCTGGCATGGTTCATCTGACCTTGACCTCATTTTCATGGTTCATTGATCAATGTTTAGTTTTCTTGGTTAATGTTAAGTTTATGTGACAGTTGTAATAAAGCTTTATATATAGGACTATCAACATAATTTCAATGATTAGTAAAGAAGGCGAAACATTTTAGCGTGTGCACTCTTGTTTTTCAAAGGTAGGGTAAGTTTTTTCGGAGTTTATTTCACACTATGGTCATTTTCAATTTACAGTATCACAGCTTCACATGTGTACATGTACTATAAGGAAATGTATGTAGTAATTTTGAAATTTGCAGTACATTCTTTAACACCAGTTTAATGGATCATCATGCCATATGCAACAAATAGACTGTAATCAACAGTGGGAGCCCATAT